>NW_025047681.1:1640499-1940499 GCF_018831695.1 Puntigrus tetrazona
AGGTGCAGATTTTCTTCAGATAACTGAATATTCATTACAGTCAAGTGAGTATTATTCTGAAGAGGAGCTGATTCAGACTTTCCTTCAAAAATTACTGATGATGAACTACAGAGCAAGATACATTAAAATTAATGAGACCAACAAACAGGATCAAACACAACAAACAGACAATGATTTACCTGAAGAAGAGACTGACTTTTTTGATGACATTTTCGAAAAACCTCCACCAGACAAAGCATCAATTCAGTCCGATCCTGTTCACCCAATGGATGTTCAGATGGCCGTGTTTCATTGTGCTGATGGTTTCCTGAAGCAGCTGATGGTGACTAAACTTTCCCAGTGTCAGTATGCTCTGCCTCTGCTTGTTCCTGATCCATTCACACAACAGATTGAGTTTCCTCTCTGGACATTCAGACAAATCAACAAGAGCTGGAACATGAAAAACACAGACAATGAAATTATCAGTAAAACCCAGTCAATCTATAATGCAAAAACCCCAATGGTGTGTTTCTTTAGGTTTGGTTCTTTGTCTTCATCCAAATCTCAACTGATGAACAACCTGATCAATGAGACCCACAACACGTTCTTTCACAGGAACTGTCCAGGAAGCAGCAGAACCAGAGTCCTGATGGATGGAGTGGTGGAGATTGCCTGGTACTGTCCTTCTGGAGCAAAGACAGATAAATTTACTGACTGTGTGGCATTCTGTAATCTACATGGTGATGCAGGAAAACATGAGAAACAACTGCAGATCCTTACTGAAATGGCATCAATCAATGTTGTTGTTCTGCCACGACTGGAGAGGAATGACAGACATGCAGCAAAAATCCAAAACCTGTACAAAGACAGAAAGCCACTCATTTGTCTCATTGATGAGAATAATTCTTCAGTAAGTAAGACAAATAAAGGGAAATTCAAAATTGGTTTGAAAGACAGAAATCAGGCAGATGTATCTGAAGAACTCAGAAAAGCCATAAATGCTTGTCTCTTAGAATCGTCTTCCAGTTTCAGACTTGAAGATGTGTCCGAACACTCAGATATCACAGTAGATGAGGAAGATGATGATGACTGTAAGAGAGGAAGAGAAGCAGCACAGCAGATGATCAGTATGCTAAAGATGAAAGAGCTGATAAAAATCAAAGAATCTTTTCTGCCTCATCAGGGGAAACTGTGGCATCAGTGGTGTCAGAAGAACAAAGAACTACATCGACCTCAAGGAGAATGGATTGAAATGGAAATAAATACAAAGAAAACACAAATGAATAAAATCCGCAAACAGCAGCATGAATTTGACATCAGCCATTTTATCAAGTGCTTTATTGAACAAATATACTCCTATGATAGAATTGAGAAGATGTTTTTTCTCAAATGGTTTAGAATTCTCCTGGATGAACATACATCAGCTGATATTTCTGCTCTACGCCACAATTATCATAAAAAGTGGTCAACAGTCTTACAACTGAAAGAGAGGCATGCTAAGTCAGAACAGCTTGAAACTGAACAAACGGAACTTGAGACAATAGCTGAGGAACTTCAAGCTGCAACCTTTGGTTTAGAGCACATCATGAGGGATTTTGGACAAATCTTTGAATCTTGTTCATCTGTAAATAAGAACAAGGAAGACCTGCAGGTTCACTTCTCTTCTCTCCCGAGTCTCGCAGCAGAGATGATCATCTCTGGATTTCCACTGGAGCTGATGGATGGAGATGCTGCTCATGTTCCTTTGGTGTGGATTTCTGCTGTTTTAGAACAACTAACCCAGAAACTGGGAGACCACACCAGAATCTTCATCCTCTCAGTTTTAGGGATTCAGAGTTCTGGGAAATCCACCATGCTGAATGCCATGTTTGGACTTGATTTTGCCGTCAGTGCTGGCAGATGCACCAAAGGAGCTTTCATGCAGCTGGTCAGAGTTTCAGATGAGATGAAAACACAGATGAACATTGACTATATTCTGGTTGTTGACACTGAGGGTCTTCGTGCTCCAGAACTAGTTGGAAAATCAACAAGACATCATGACAATGAATTTGCCACATTTGTTATTGGTCTTGCAAATCTAACACTGATCAACATTTTTGGAGAAAACACAGCTGAGATGCAGGACATTCTTCAGATTGTTGTTCAGGCCTTTATGAGGATGAAGAAGGTCAGACTGAATCCCAGCTGTGTCTTTGTGCACCAAAACGTTGCAGATGTTGCAGCTAAAGAAAAAACCATGGAAGCAAGAAGACAACTGCTGAAGAAGTTAGATATGATGACAAAACTCGCTGCTAAAGAGGAAGTCTATGACGCAGAAACTTTCAGTGATGTCATTAAATTTGATGTTAAGAATGATGTAAAGTATTTTGCTCAATTCTGGGAGGGAAACCCACCCATGGCAACACCAAATCCAAACTACTGTGAAAACATTCAAGAACTGAAGAAATGTATCATGTCTCATGCTTCCAAATCACACAGAATCCTGCTTAAAGACTTCAAAACGCATATTAAAGATCTCTGGGAGGCTTTACTTAATGAAAATTTTGTCTTCAGCTTCAGAAACACTCTGGAGATTTCAGTCTACAGGAAATTGGAGAATGAATACAGCAAGTGGTCTTGGAGTCTTTACAATGCCAAGTTAAAAGTTGAGAATAAACTACACAACAAAATACAAAATGAAGTAATTCATGAAGTTGAGGAAACTTACCTTCTAAGAGAACTGAACAACACAAGTGAAGAAGTGGAAAAATCAATGTCAGAATTCTTTGAGAAAGACACATATGCAGAAATACTGATTCAGTGGAAAACATCATTTGAAAACAAAATCAAAGACCTTAAGAAAAACATTGTGAGGGAAACAAAGACAAACATTAACAAAATTCTTAATCATCAGGTCCTTAAGAAACGCCATGATCAGATAACACATCTTGAAAACACTCTCTTTGGAACAAGCAAAGAACTTGCCTTAAATTTCAAAGGCAAAGCCAATGATGAAGAAACACTGAAAAAAGAGTTTAATTTGTTTTGGAAAATGAACATAAAGATCATCAGTGACAATCCATCAATCAGAGACATTGGCATAATTAACGCGAAAGAATTATTCGATAAGAAAAAAGATGAGCACTACAGTATTTTCCAGAAATACTGTAATGGAGCAACACCAGATGCTGTTTTTGGTGAGATCATCTGTCAGAAACTTAAAGAGCCCATTGAGCAGAGTGTCTATAAGAAGACAGCTAGGGATCTGACAGATGAAATTAGATCAAAGTGTGAATCACTGAATGGAAGCAGATCAAATCTGGAGAAACACATCCTAAAGACGCTGGCAGAAGAGGAAAATTTTGACAAATACATGAACTACATTAAAACTCCCAGAGATCACTTCAAGAGATTCATCAGAGATAAAGTCGGTCGTTACATTAATGATCAGTTCAGTCTCAGTGTTTTACTCAAGATGAAGGAGAACACTAAACTCCTGCAGCAGGAGATTATAAAAGCAGCTCATAAATCTACTGAGCATGTTCAAGTGAAAACAGATGTTAGTTTGTGGCTAAAGAGTTTCACCCAACAGCTCTCAGATGAGCTGATCTTCTCTGAAAAAGACTTCAGTGGAGTCAAACATGATGATGTTAATGATGTCAACGTTTTAGAAGATGTGATCAGAAAAGAACTTCCTGCTATAATGTCTGACATCAAAAGTAAATTCAACACAAATACTTTTCCAGTAAAGCTAGACCGTAAAGACAGACCAGATGAGCTTCTGATTGATCACTTCTGTCAGTGTTGTTGGGTTCAGTGTCCGTTCTGTAAAGCCATCTGCACCAACACCATAGAAAACCATGATGGAGATCACAGTGTTGATATCCATCGTAATATTGGACTAAATGGGTGGTTTTACAGAGGAACAACAAACTTGTCTATCACTATATGCACTTCAGGCGTAGCAAGTGATCGATTTTTTTATCCTGATGCTTCAGATGTCAAATTTCCTTGGAGAGAATACAGAAAGGCAGGAGGAGTTTATGCAGACTGGAACATCACCCCTGACATTTCTGAACTGCCCTACTGGAAGTGGGTTGTGTGCAGATTCCAGAAAGATCTGGAAAAATACTACAACAAAACATTTGATGTTTGGAGTAAGATCCCAGACGAATGGAGAACATATTCAAAACAAAAAGCTGTTGAGAGTTTGGACAAATACATTTTCTCTGCCCAGTCTATTACTCACAGTTTGTGATGAGTTTCTTTTCCTTTTTTTTTTTAAATTAGAGATTCTGAAAGCAATTTCTGAAAATATATAGAAGTAAATTAAAAGAAAAGTGATTGAAAGTAAAATGCGTCTCAGAAGCCTGAAAATGTTTTTAATATCAGTGTATTTGATTTGTTTATGGACAATGTCTAATGTTTGACAAAATAGTATTTAAAAAAAAAAGGTTGTATTCCAGAATTGTAAACAAGAAAACTAAAATGTGTACCTCTGTAATAGTTTAATATAATAGTTGATTTGCAACAATATGGTAAATAAATGTGGTATATTGATATTTCCAAAAAAATGAAAGTTTATGAATAGTATATATATATATATATATATATATATATATATAGTTATGTTTAATAATGCATAACTGCATGGATAGGAATTATTGAAGATTTATGTCTCTGAATATGTTTGCTTGTGTAAATATACATTGGTGGTCTCTGGTTAAGCAGAGTTTTAATTTGGGGGTGAAATAAACCTTTAAAACATGTTTTTAATTATGGACATAATTAGATTTAAAATGCTGAGAGTTGGTATTAGTATTATTATATATGTAGGATTATTGGTATGCAGTGCTTTCAATATGCATTAAATTAATAAAAACATGAATCAATGGAGACCTTAAGCAGCATCGTTCATGCACTCTACATCACAGGATTGTGCTCACGCTTCCTTAGTTTCCTTAGATGCTTGAATTCTAAAGTAAAAATGTTAAATATACATTGGTTTTTTCAATGGATCTTGGGCACGTTGCTGGGAAATTGGAGACAGAACTGATAAAACATTAAGACAAAACAAACACAATAGATAAATGAGAATTTCTCTGTGAAGTAATTTCACTGTTTTCTACATAAAATCACCCAACATAAAAGAAAATATTGTGAAAATATTAAATTGATACATTTAATATTCATTGAGTTAGGCCCTTTCAATGTTTTTTTGTTTTTGAGAAATTACAGCGTGAAAAAAAATTATATTTTATGTTTTATATTTTAAACACCAACACATTTGATCCATAATAATTCTGTGTGGCAAATACTGCATTCAAATTTAAATTCTTCCATTTTCAGCGATATATGACATTTTTTTGAAAAATATTAATGTTTTGTAAAACGGGTGTATTTATTTTGATGTGCATATATAAAAAGCACAAACACACAGAACTGAATGGGGGGGAACCACAAGAGCATGAGTGTAGAAACAATTACAATACGTCAACAAGGTTATCAGTGAAATAAAATAATAGTAGAAAATGTCATTAATAGAATAAAATGTAAAATGTAAGTATTGTCGTGGAAATTCTCAGCACTAATCTGATTTTACCACAGAAAACTAGCTGCAGTTACTACAGTATCTCGGGTTAATTCCCTAAATTCCTAGAATACAAAACCACAGGAGTGAGGTGAGCCGCCTGGCCAGGTGGTGCGGAGACAACAATCTCATTAAGAAACGTGGAGAAGACAAAGGAGATTGTTGTTGACTTCAGGAGAGTGAACACCCAGCATGCTACTCTGACCACCAATGGTGCGGTTGTGGAGAGAGTGAGCAGCACCAAGTTCCTGGGTGTTCACATCACAGAGGACCTCTCCTGCACTGGCCAGGAAAGCACAGCAGCGTCTCAACTTCTTCCTCAAACTGAGAAGAGCCAGAGCCCCAGCCCCCATCATGTGCACCTTCTACAGAGGTACCATCGAGAGCATCCTGACCTGCTTCACTGTGTGGTATGGCGTCCTGCCGAAAGACCCTCCAATGCACATTGAGAGCATCTGAGATTATGTTAACATTGCAGGTGATCCTACCCACCCGACATTGAAAATGGAGTTTACAGTTCCCATCACATATTTGTAGTGGACAGTACATTCCAGGGCCCCTTCCTGGGTTTGCTACATGTTGATTCCTAATTTCAAATAAATTGGCGATCCAGTATAGTAGCTTTGGGCTGTCATGGCAAGAGAAGATTTCGAGATTTATGCCCCTTTGATATTATATGTGGTCAATGTGTTTTATTGTTTAACTACTCATTTACGTGTAAAGCACTGTTAACAATACACACTTAACAGATACGGCTATTCTCAACGACTTTCACTCGTTTGTCCCTCAGGTGAGAATCACTGACTATTAATGTTCATTGTCACTCTCCCGCAAACAGGCTTTCAAATCGCGAAACACGTCTTTGGAAATTTAAATCAATATATTGTTTTCTGTGAAGGTGTAAGTAGAATAATTTTCACATGGTTTTAAAGTAAATATTCTAACCTACAAATCTCATTACTCCAACGTCTTGTGCAGAACAATTCAGTATGAGATTTATGGCCTTATTTCAGCTGCATATTTTTCCCCCAAAAATGTACAAACCACCATTTAAAAAAAAAAAAATAGTGCGCTATAAGTAGCAGTATAAGTAACACTCTCTCTGATAGTGTGGAAGCTCCTTCATCAGATTTATCTTTCTTTTTATTGTTAGACAGATGTCTTCTGCTCTCCAAACCTTTATTTATTTGATCCAAAGTATGATTTACAGTACAAAATTCTCTCAATATTTCAAATAGTTTATTTCTGTTTGATTGAATAAGTTTCAATTTATTCTAGTGATTAAATAAATTTTCAGCAATCAAACAGCTGATTAGATTTCTTCAAAATTCATTGCTGAATAGAAATATCCAAAAATCGGCATCATAACCATTCAAAAGTCAGTATTAAATTATATGTCTTTCCAGTATACTATTATTTAGCAAGGATACTTTAAATTGTTTAAAAATGAAGGAAGACTTTGTAATGTTACAAAAGATTTGTACTTTTCAGTGGATCTTTAGTGAAGCGGTAACAGAGCACTTCGAGCCGGGGTTAGCGGGGGTGGGTTTGGTAAGATTAGCACCTCGGCCGGTGAGGACAGGGGCAGTGGCCCTCGACACCGGGCCACCCCCCTGTGCATGGTCCTGGTGGGAAACACATCCTTCTCACACAACAACAGACATCTTATTGCTCATTCTAACAGAGGAGAGAGAGAAATTAGGAGCTGGCAGACAGGTAAGAGAAACAGATCTCCTCACATAAAAGATATGTTAAAGCTAATGCTAACAGACAAAGAGTAACAGCTACTCTCTGGAGTGGAGCTGGATAGAGAGAGAGAGAGACAAGGAGCCGGCAGACAGGTGAGAGAAACACTAATCTCCTCACACACCAGACATGTTAATGCTAACAAACATGCTAACAGACAAAGAGTAACAGCTAGAGCAGAGTCCTGAGTGAAGCTGTAGAGAGAGCTGCCACACAAGAAAGAAACCTCCTCACACAACAACAGACATGTTAACGCTAATGCTAACAAACATCCTAACAGTGTAGCAGCTGCTTTAGAGGAGAGGAGGGAAATGGAGAGGAGCTGCCGAAGAAACACACCTCCTCGCATAATAACAGAAATGCTAACGCTAACAGAAGAAATATAGAGGAAGGAGGAAAATGTTAATGTCATTGAACGCTTAAATAATTTTGCATCACGTCTTATAATTCTGGAAAATCTGGAGGTAATTCAGCTTTGCAAAATATTAATCTATAGTAAGTATTAGTGTCTTTGAACTATAGTAAAGTACTCAATTGTAATAGGTTATATTAATCTACAATACACTAGTTTACTGTAGCAGAAATTTAAGTATAGGTACAGTAGTATTTATTTTACAGTACTTTATCAGTTCGCTATAGTTAATAACTACACTGTGCACTAGCATTTATTAACAACGTGTGAGTACTGTTATACAGTTGGTCTTTGATTCAGGATCAAGTTATATAAAAAGTGCAAAATGTGGGGAAAAAAGAGGGATCATGAAAATTGCACGTTTTTTCTCAATAAATTTTCACATAACAGTTTACATAGAATACAGTGTTCACAATCATCCAAATATTACTCACCAAAAGTGTTAGTGTAGTGTTTAATCATTAATTTCATTTCACAATTGCTGAAATATCTTCTAAAAATCATGCATAAGTAATGTAACTATAAAAGTTAACTTCACACAATTGTGTTGTCATTTTTAAGTGGTTGCTAATGAATGACCGTTTATGTAATTTATGTTTATCGTCTTTAATGACATCTTTTTTTTATGCAGATTTGAAACATGCTGCTGATCAAAGTCAGATATCTGGACTCCAGGAAATTTATCAGGCTTCAGGATGGATTCACTTTTGCTGACTTTGCTAACGAAGGTGGGGTTTGTTTTTTTTGCTTCATTTGTTTGTTGTTTCTGTTTCACACATAAAATTGTATCTCTGTTTAGTCCACAGTAGGTTTGGCCTACCACCTGAGACAAATCTACACATTTATGATGACACTGAAACTGAGATAGACGAGGACATTTTACAAGATTTTCTCAACGCGAGACCTGATACATCGCTCATTATTGTTAGAAGAGAGAATGAAGGTACAACATTGCATCACTAATTTGTAACAAATATATTGTTAATTATGTTGTAATAGGTTGTTGTGTTTCAGAAATGTTATCAGATGCAACAAGCTGCTCTTGGAGTGACATTTTGTCACTTAGTCATTCATCATGTGAACTTGACCAAATGCCAGAACGCCCTTACAAGAAACCTAAGACGGACGATGCAGCATCTGAGGCAAAAGAGGTTACTTGTTCATTTAAATGAAGTATGTTTTATTTTTTAAATACATTAAGTTAGTCAAATTTTGATTTTGATTGTACTTTTTTTTTTTTTTTTTGAAGATGGTTCATAGTGCCCTAAAGCAGACAAGTGGAGGAGATGCTGTCCTTGCCGAATATGGTTCCAAAAATACGCTTTCAAGTGAAATGAGACGAGTCCTAGTCAACATTGTGGTCGGACATATGGTGGAAAGGCATGGGTAAAAACTATTTTTGATTTGCTCTTAAATAGTCATAGGCATGTCAGAGTAACACAAAAGCTACTCAGTGAAGTCAGCATCAAAATAGAGTTAGCTTCTGACAGAATGAAGCAAGCCACACACAGGAAATATGGTAGAGGAAAGAGTTACCCCAAGACGTTCCCTTCTGAGGGAACTTGTGATTCATGACTTTACTTTGTAAAACTCTTTACAACCTCACCTGAGAGGAAATTATCCCCCTCAGCAACCATACCCACTTCCACCTCCTTGGCTGGGGATAAAATATTGTGCCCCTAGCATGTGTTAGAAGGTCATTCCTTATTGGGATCTTCCATGGGAGTTGATGGTCCAAAATGACCATATGGCCCTCCAAAATGGGGTTAAACGGCAACAAGTCAACTTATCTCCAGCTGTTATCTTTTCCTTGAAGGTGATCAATACCGTGTCATCCATGTATTTCTAGATCCTGAACAAGATCTTCTCCTACAATTACCTCACAAAGTCAGATTAATAATAGTATATAACAGTAAAATAGTTTCTTCTTACGAATAGGCATAATTCTATGTATTATATTACATCAAGGTTAATGAAAATATTCCACAGACATCAGGAACTTCCTGTGCTGCAGAAAAATGGAGATACGGAAATAACCATCTTCTGGCTTGATTTGACTCTCCGAATTTTCTTCACAATCCACTAAGACACAATGTGTAGTGCTTGCCATGCTTCAAAGAACTGACCTCAGGCTGTAAACATGCTGTAAACAGACCTGCTGCTGTAAACGTCATTGTTTTTTTTGCTAATATATAGTTAATTCCTTTGCTTTTTAAGGACGATTCCTTCAAGGAACCAGAAGGAGAAGTATGCTCTAGGGGTTGTGACTCTTTTCCCATCACTTAAAGATCCGTTTTCAAAAAAAGGCTATGTGAGTATCCTAAACTTGTATACTGTATATTTTAGCAGTCCAAATACTTCCTGTGATTAATGAATCTTTATGAATGTTCTTCGAAATGCCACAGGAACATTTTTATGACGCAGACGGTGGAACTGGATATATTGCATGGCGATTGAAGACTGTTCAGAGGAACACCAAGAAACGAAATAAGCCTAGAATCTCCAAAAGAAGTGAGACTGGTTTGAGTGGACCTTCTTGGAACAGATGTTCCAGCTCCGAGCAGCAGGATGAGGATACTTTAAGAGAGGCAATTGCCTTTCTTACTCAATCCACAGATGAAACACAGATCATACCCAAAATGAGGGAGACTTTTCACTATAGGCATAGTCTTGTTCATGACCCAAACAAGACAACAGACATTCTGAAGACCTTTCCTACCTTTCTAAACACTAAAGGACTTGTAAGTTTGCAGATTCAAACAGCTTATTCAAAGAGTAATGAACAATATATTGAATTCTTATTTGTTTTGTTTTTTATTAAAGGTGAATCAAGACTTCTCACTACTCTTCAGTTCTGAAACATCGTCCAAGTTGCTTGAAATGTGGGACACCACTTTTAAGGCAAGAATCATCGAAGAAGCCATAGGCTTGACTTTAAACGCTGTTGTGCGTTCGCTTCTTCTGTCAGCAAATAACCAGAGAGAAAGCGAACACTGTTCTGGTAAGATGCCATTTTCTCAA
The DNA here is from genome assembly GCF_018831695.1 of Puntigrus tetrazona. Lineage (NCBI taxonomy): Eukaryota > Metazoa > Chordata > Actinopteri > Cypriniformes > Cyprinidae > Puntigrus > Puntigrus tetrazona. Next base: position 1,651,227 of record NW_025047681.1, read on the forward strand.
ATTAATTTATTTGCGTATTCCTTTAAATCTGTAGCCTAAAAGCGCAAGCGTTGCCCTATATGGATAAAGTGCTTGTCAATTGTATCTGAATTTTAGACTGGGACAGTGACATGGCAACATTGCTTTTGCTGCTCCATCTACTTCCACCAACACCTGGAAAGAAAGTTTCAAAAATCAGTGCATCAGATGCCATAAACAGGCTTGTGGTGTATCAGAAGGTAATGAGAGTGGGAACGTGAATTTACTTTTTCTTTTTCATTATTATGTGACTGAATCTTGTTTTTCATCTGTCTCTCTGTAGTCTCGCACCAGCCTTGAACAACATCTTCAGCAACGAGAAGGAAGACAGCCATACCTCCTTGCTGTTGGACGAAACCGCAAGCAGATCGAACACTTCTACATAGTTCTGGATAAGAATCTCATCCCCTGTCAGTCGGATACTTCCCTCGGTGCATTCGATGAGCTATTCAAAGCACACTTTGTTTTTAATTTAACGTACGATGAGGCACTCCTTCATTTTTACACTTTCATTCAGACAACCATCTACATGGTCGACGTAGGGAAAACCAAGGAGTCGCCTAGAGTCAAGGAGTTGAGAGCAAAATTACTGAATTAGCCATGGACGGTTTAAACGCAAATCGTATTTTGTGACTGAGTAGCAACAGTTTGGATCTGAATTACATTCAAACTCTTGTCTTGTTAGGAACTACCCATTATTACAATTATTTATTGGGTTATTGTGCCACAAGATGATCGAAACTGGAATTTGTTGTAAATAATCAACGTTGTCTGTTCTCCAGGGGTTTCTTATGGAATGGCTGTGTCTCTTAGACCTCTAATCAAAGTATAAAACTGGAAAGAGCCAGAATAAAAAGAAAGTCGTTATTTATTGTTTTGTCTGAATCGAAAAGTTTTTATTTGGACTGTCTTCAAAATCCTGACAATATAAAAGTGATGTGCAGCTTTTGGAAATTATTCATCCAGTGTTATTGTTTATAATACATATTTTGTAGATAATTTTGTAGATATTAGCATTTTTGAATAAATTGCAACTTTTCTTAATTATAAAGAAAATCATAAAAAATTTTGCAAGCGTGCATTTAAATAAATAATTAACAATACAATTATTTTCATTCATATATTTCTAAAAGCATAGGACCTTCATTAATTTTGTTACCGAAAAACCATGGTTGTGTTCGAAATGCCATTCTGTCATACTACTCTTACTATTTCTGCAATATCCAGTATATATGCTGTATATAGTACGCTAATTTTCTAATATGCAGTATGCTGTATGTTTAATTTGAATAGTATGTTATTTTGTTTGGATGCATAAAATGCCCGTATGACCTGCTATATTGGCTGAAATTTGATGTATTTGAAGACACTGCATGGGATCCTGTTTCCCACGTGATGTTTCTTGTGTGTGAGTGAACTGGAAATAGTAAAAAAATAAGTTATAAATAGTAAAAAAAATGGTAATTTTAAAATGTAAGACTAGTATGTGCGTACTGTACGTATAGGTAATACAAACTTCCACTGTGTATCTAGAAACAATATAATTTGTAGGACAAAAATTGTCCTTTCACTTCCGAGGCACATTTGGCCAGTAGTTGGTGTGGTTTTGCACAACTGAAGTCAGAGAAGTATCTTACTTTAAAAGTGACTGACATGCTAAAGATGATAAACAGTGTTTATTGCTATCCTCAGATTGAATCAGTTATGTAACAAAATGAAGAGTGAAAAAAAAAACTTTTTAAATGTAAGATAGTGATGTTAACAGAGTATTTCAACAGCTCATTTTAGAGTCATAGTTAAATAAAAGAAGCCTACTTAGATACTGCTTTCTGACATTATTTACACATGCAACTTAAAGTCATCCAAAAGTAATCAGATTAAATTACTCTAAACACTTGGATTACGTTACTGAATATATTTATAGTGATGCAATTTATAAGTAATACGTAATTTGTAACACACACACACACACACACACAGGTGCATCTCAATAAATTAGAATGTTGTGGAAAAGTTTTTATTTTTAATTTATTTCAGCAATTCAAATCAAACTACTTCAGTCTTTAATGTATTTAATACACAAGATTCACAATTTAAGTCTTTGGTTCTTTAAAGTGTAATGATTTAGCTTCACATTAAATAAAAACCTCAAATCTCAACAAATCAGAATATGGTGGCATGCCATGATACAATCTGTGTTGTTAAAAGCGCTATATAAATAAAAGCGATTAAATGATTGACATGCCGATCAGCTAATCAAGAGGTAGAGGTTACCCTAGCCTTCAAAATGGCATCTCAGTTTGGAAGACTCCTAATCTAACAGTTGTCCAGAAGATAATCGTTGACACCTTCACAAGGAGGGTAAACCACAAACATCCATTGCCAAAGAAGCTGGCTGTATTCATGCATGTTAACAGAAAGTGGAGTCGAAGGAAAAAGTGTGAAAGAAAAAGACGAAACACAACCAAGCGTGAGAACAGCCTTATGAGGATTGTCAAGCCAAATCGGTTCAAGAATTTGAGTGAACTTCACGAGGAATTGACTGAGGCTAGGGTCAAAACATTAAGAGCCACCACACACAGACAACATCAGAGGCGTCTTACCTTGGTTAAGGAGAAGAAGAACTGGACTGTTTCCTGCGTGTCCAAAGTCAAGTTTTGTACTTCATTTGGAAACCAAGGTCCTACATTCTGGAGTTGCTTGAAGCTGTGATGATTTGGGCTGCAATGTCATCAGCTGGTGTTGGTCCGTTGTGTCACTGCACCCAACAAGACACTTTGGAGTGCTTCATGCTTCCTTCTGCTGACCAGCTTTTAGAAGATGCTAATTTCATTTTCTAGCAGGATTTGCTTGTCAAAAGTACCAAAAGTTGTTTAAGTGACCATAAAATCTGTATGTAACCCTAGGCTAAGGGAGATGTACTGCTGTGAATGTTACCTTTTTAGTAGAGGTGTAGAAATGTAGAAGCTAAAGGATGAAACAGAATAGCTAATTTAAAAATGTGGATTTTATTCATTTAATAAAACAAATCAATAAGTTGCAATAAATTTTTTTTCAATTAAATACATTTTAATTTAAAAAGCTCTAAAAGCTCATTTTAGTCAATCCTGCGAGACAGACTTTTCATTGTAGGAGATGGACTAAATATACTGCCAGATTCTGGAAGATAAAATCTTCAAACGCTTGTACAAGAGGATGTGTTTCTGGTCCTTTAAAAGTTACTCTTAACTTATCTTGTCCATAAAGCTAACTAAGCAAGCCAGAGGCGACAGCACTTAATTTCCGGGTAAATTTTAAAATGCAGCTACAGTCATGGCCAAAATTGTTGGCACCCCTGAAATTTTTCCAGAAAATGAAACATTTCTCACAGAAAAGTACTGCATTAACACGTTTTGCTATACGCATGTGTATTCCCTTTGTGTGTATGGGAACAAAGCAAAAAAAAGAGAGGTAAAAATTTTTTACCAAAAGCTAATTTTTGACATAATGTCACACAAGACTCCAAAAACAGGCTGGACAAAATAATTGGCACCCTTAACTTAATATTTGGTTGCACACCCTTTGGAAAAAAATAACTGAAATCAGTTGCTTCCTATAACCATCAATAAGCTTCTTACACCTTTCACCCAGGAAAAATTAGAAGGGTGCCTTTTCCCAACAGCAATTTAGAGCAATTAAGATCTCTCCAAAGGTGTTCAATGGGCTTTAGATTTGGAGTCCAGTGCTTTGTTGCCATCTATTTCTGGGTGCTTTTTGAAGTATGTTTGGGGTCATTGTCTTGCTGGAAGACCCAAGATCTGGAACGCAAACCACCTCCACCATATTTGACTTTAGGTACTGTGTACTTTTCTTTGAAGGCCTCATTCCGTTATTGGTAAACAGTAGAATGATGTGCTTAACCAAAAAGCTGTGTTTGTGTCTGACTCCTGTGATCCATCTCTGGGGTCCATCTAGCTGTTCTGGTCTCCGGTGACGGTCAGGGCTGTAGACATCATGTTTTGGTGGTGATCCACCATCTGGATACGAGTTGAGAAACAGAATAAGAAGGAAATAAGACTAATATTAGCGTAGATGCCATTCCTTTTATGATGTAATGAGTACATTGTGTGTTATGGAGAATGTTCCCACTTCTGGATGATCTAATGAATGCAACCTAGCAACTCTTTAATGGATTGGTAATAGAATGGTATTAGTCTGTTTAAAGAGATGGGTCTTTAATCTAGATTTAAACTGACAGAGTGTGTCTGCCTCACAAATAGTGTTTTCTTCCAGTTTAAAAATAGGAAAAGGGTTTTGACATTCTAGGTATTATCAAACAGACAGAGTTTTGAGAACGCAGCGGATGTGGCAGACCATAATGTGTTAAGAGCTTGTTCAAATACTAAGCAGCTAAGCCATTCAGGGTTTGTTAAATTAACAAGATTTTTAAAATCTAATTGTTTGATTGAGATCATATTTCTTTGGCAGAATATTTGGGCAGTGCAATGTTGTGTGTATGAAATTCCACATGGCAAAATACTGTAGTATTCAATGAAGTTAATCCGGAGACTACAGCCCAGCTGGCTAAATTATCCAAACTACTACTTGCCATGGAGAAAGGTTCACTTTTAGATCATCAGGGGAAAAGATTAGAAGAGATTACTCTTATATTAATCTATATCAGAAAGTAAGCAACTATAAGCGTCAGCTGTAACTGTTAATGCATTCTTTTATTTATGTTACCCTCCTCGTCAATGTGCTCCCCGAAATGTCTCTGCGATGTGTTGAACATGAGGGGGACACCCAAATTAAACCATAAAATACCCAAATAAACTTCAAACATAATATAATATACATGAAAATAAGCTCGACCACATGGAACATAGGAAACGTGCAGTTTTCTGTGTCAGCTGTACCACACAAATACATTTTGTGTGTGTTTATGATTTGATTAAAGTGAAATCCAACATTGATTTTATATTTTTGAAATTTGCTGTTAGTGTGTTTATATTTTTATAGAAATTATATTTTCATGTACAAAAACATAATTTAACATCATAAACATGACTTTATAATAATTCAATGAAACAAATTACTACATATAAAAATTTTTTTAAATGTTTTTAAAATGCCTATTTTTGTTGTAAAAGATCTGTAAAAGATCTGTTTGCAGTTTCTACTGATAAAAAATAAGTTTCTGCATCAAATTATTTATAGCAGGTGTTTTGCACCTATAGTAAACTAGTAACACTTAGTAACTGTGTAAGGAATGTGACTATGCAATAACTATGCTATAGATAAGTCTACATTAACTTAATACTATTAACTAATATAGAAGCAAGATTAACTAAGCAATAAGTAATAGCTCATTTAGAACAAAGGTTGTTCCTGTTCCTTATTGGGTATTTGATAATTAAATACTAAAGACAAAAATTGTCATTGAGAACTACTTGCGAACTATGAACAATTAGCCATTGCTTTTGTTTCAAAAAGGTCATGAGGTACACGGAGTAAAATATAACATTGTATCTTTAGATCTCGCCTTGAGGGATGTGTTGGGTTATGGGACACAGTACTACAGCGGTTTAGATCATATCTTACCAATAGGAGATTTGTGGTCAATATTGGACGTCATTCATGCATTTAAGATCTGGTGTACCTCAAGGATCAATTCTTGGTCCAGTGTGTCACCAAGCCAGCAGAGGGAGCTCTTACCTCTGGGTTATCTGTGATCACTCCCTCTGCTGCTCCTTCCTGTCTGAGGACTATAAAGACTGCAGCAGGCCACTCACCTGCGGGTTGCATTGTTCGCCTGTTTCATTGTCTAGATCGTTATTGGATTGCTGTTTCTGGTTTCCTTGGATTTGACCCTGCCTGTCTTCTGGTATTCTGATTGTTTGCTGCCTGACCTGACCTTCGCCTGTTTTTGGATTTTGTTGTTGCCTTGCCTCTGATACTCCTGTTTGCCCTGTTTGACGTCTGCCTGCTTTGACCGTGCCTTTGTTTAATTAAAGCCTGCACATGGATCCGCACGCCTCAGACCCCTCATTCGTGACACAGTGTTGTTCTCACTTTATATGCTTTCTCTTTGGTTTATTTTTAAGCATGGGGTCTCTATTCATCTATATGCAAATAACACCCAAATGTACATCCCCTTTATCCGTGGCAGTAAGCATGCCATTAAAAGTCCATTTTGGAATGACTAGAAGAACTAAAACCTTTGTTTGCTCCAAATTGTTTATGCTTTAATGATAATAAAACTGAATTAATTTTGTTTTGGTCTCGGTGAACAAAGAGTACACCATTTGAAATCTACATCTGTAACCTAAAATCTTACAAGCAGATAATCGCCATTGTTAAATCCCGTTTTTATCACATAAGACTTCTCTTCAACGTGAAGTCATTTCTATCGTTAAACAAGTCTAAAATTGCAATGCATGCATTTGTTACATCTAGACTCAACTACTGTAATTCTCTGTAAGTTGGTGTCCCTCAGTCTACAGTTAGCCCAGAATGCAGCAGCTTGACTTACTGGAAAGATATGGGAGATATGAGATTATTATAATGGTTTTAATCGTCATTTAAACTTCTTTGGCTTTCCATATAGTACAGAGTATATATAGTAATGTTGTTTTTAAATCTCTTCACAATCTGGCTCAGCTGTGCCTAAAAGAGCAGCTCTTCTGGATCTGATGTCATAATGTAAAACAACAGCAGCGGCCACGGCAGCCACGCCCACAAGAGCAGTGACGACCAATCGGATCACAGCCTGAACGGTGCCACAACCGCAAACTGAGTCTGAGGAGTAAAAACATTAAACGAATGCTAAATACATAGTAAAATCACCATTGACATCAACTATTATCTGCACTACCGTACCTGAGCATATGTGACAGTGTTCACTGATGTCCAGATGTTGAGTCTGCTCAGTGAACGAATTGTTCAGCACACATCTGTAGGTGTTTTGATCCTGATATTCCACCTCCAGAGGCAGAGAGAGACTGACGCTGAGATCAGACACGCTGATGTAGGACAATAAACTGTATCCTCTGTACCAAGAGAGTCGCATCATCCACATTCGCTGCTGAGCACAGCAGCACACATCTGGATGCTGATGACGAAGATGAAGGAGGACAGTGGCTGAAGATGACAGGAACGGGCAGAGGAGCTAGAAATCGTGAGGTAATAAAGCTTGTATGAATAAAGATAAAGATAAAGATGTTGATGATGAGGAGCTATTCAGAAGAGCCAAGGCTGATCGAAAGGATAAGAACTGTTGCTAAAAAAGACTGTAAAAACTGTCATCTTAACATATAGACATGACCTTATTTAACATCTAAATGGTACAATACTTCTTTAGATCCACTTTAATAAAAAAGAAGGTAAAACCAACTCACCATAGACACTGAGAGTAAAAACCTTGTTGAAAAAGAGTTGGTCTGTTGTTTATAAAACCCAGTGTGTTCAAATCTGACATTCGTGATGTTCAAAGATCCGGTTTCTTCATCCACCTGCAGTCTGTCTCTGAATCTCCTTCAAGAACATCATCGTATACAGTGATGTTGGACATTTCCTTGATTTCAGCTATCAGATAGCCTCCAAACCTCCACTGAGTCAGATCATTGTTCCTTATTTCGGTATCAGAGTGTAGAGTGACAGAGTTTCCCTCCATCACTGAAACTGACTTCATCTCGTAATTACTGACAACCATGACTGCAGAACAAACAGAAACAGTGTTTGTTACAGATTAAGACTTTTAATTAAGATCCCAAACAAACACATGGACAACAGATGGAACTAAAACCTAGCACACCATTGACAGTGAGAAGGAAAAACCTCTTCCTAGAGTTGATCTGGAGTTCATAATGTCCAGCGTGTTCAATTCTGGTGTTTGTGATGGTCAAACATCCGGTTTGATGATCCACATTCATTCTGCCTCTGAATCGTCCATCGTAGTCTTTCACAGTCACACTTTTGTCCTCTACACTAATTTCAGCTATTAAAAGGTTTTCTGGTCCAAACCTCCATAGAATCCGATCATTTTTTCTCATTTCTCTGTCAGTGTGTAAAGTGACAGATTGTTCCTCCGTTACTGACACCGCCTTCAGCCCATGAATACCCCCAAACACACCTGAAGAACAAACGGTAATAGAGTAAAAACTACTAATAACTTATTGTAAATGGTTTGAAGTTTACATTTGAAATGTTGCGGTTTTGAAGTTCACTGAAGTTCATTTGAGCTCTTGACATCAAAGGAGAAAAACGTTTAATTTTACAGATGACAATGATGTCTCCAATGAAAATTAGCGCTGCTAGTATTTGAACTTCAACGTTGTTAAATAAAAGACAATTTATGAATCTGTAACGATGTTTAAAACTTACCAGCCAGACACCACAAGCACAAACAGAACCAAACCATGTGAAATTTTGTCGATTGGTTTTAGTCCAATAAGAAAAACTCTTTAAAACAGGTTTAGTAATGAAAAAGTGAGATGCGTTGATGTTAGAACAAGTGCGTGAAAAAGTGTTGTGAAAGCATCACTTAACATCTTTAACACGACATGTGCCTTATCTTTTTTCCCCCTCATATCTCAAGATCAAGTTATTGAGTTCCTGCAAGGCCAAACTTCCTTTCCTTCAGTGGTTTTTATTTTGCTTTACATCCTCCACAGCTCTGCAAATTAAGCAATTTTTCTTATCTATCACATACGCTTTAGACCGTCAGCTCTACTGAAAAGAGCAGCATCAACTCTCCTGAAGTATGTAAGGTCTTTTTTTTTTTTAGATATTATAGCTGTAAACCCTTAAAAAAAACAGCATATGCCAGTTAGATGTTTTGAAGCTGATATGCATATTTAAGCTAGTTCTTTACTTGTTTATGCAGGTCCTTTGCTGGTCTTAAAATCGTTGAATCAACACATGATCTTCAAAACAAATTCAGTGGAGGTAATTCACACAATTCATGGACACTTGCCCAGCTAACAGGGAACGTTTTTGTTACTTTAGCTAAAATTCTCTAAAGGTACCTTACAAAAAATTACTGTTTTTTGGAAAGCAATACTGCAGTCTTTGTTTCATGTAGAAAACTGCAATTATTTGGACACGAAAAACCTGTGCTACTGTGTTGTTTTACTGCAATAGAGTCACAGTATTTCAGCAATACAGCTGTAGTATACTACAATTATACTGTAATAAAACTGCAATATATAATACAACTGAAGTACAATTCAATACAACAAAGTTACATACAGTACAACCCTAACCCAACTTTTTTTAACCCAAATTGTAAAGTAACCATGTGTTTGTAAAAAGCATTCATACTGCTCCCGATGATTATTAATTTATTGTGCCATATCGGTCAGAACGAATGATGTTTTTGAACACTCCAGGTAAAAGAAGCTCAAAAAAAGTTCACCCAAAAATGAAAATTCTGTCATCAACTACTCACCCTCATGTCGTTCAGAACCAGCAAGTCTTGCATTCATCTTCAGAATACAAAAGAAGACCTTTATAATGAACTCTCGGAGCTACCTGTCCCCCTGCAAGTACCCTTTGTGCAATATCACGCATCTCTGGAAAAAAGCACAGAAACAATTGTGTTTAAATACTTTACAAAGCCCTTCACAATTATTTGGCTCTTTAAACTGTACTAACCCTAAAATATTTGAAATATTCTCTACTCACGACCATTTATCAATCATTTATCACCCACTTTAGTGTTTTGTATAAAATAATTTATTAACAAAAAAACATTTTTTTCAGCTTTGCATGTAGTAAATTTCAAAATAGAAACAGGAAAAAAACAGAATGGGTAGCAATGAAGGCACCCTTCCTTAATATTTGGTTGTACATCCTTTTGCAGCATCCAAACATTTATTGTAGCCATCTATAAGCTTCTTGCATTTATCTGCTGTTATTTTCTCTCACTCTTCCTTCGCAATTTGTTCAAGCTCTTGAATGTTTGCAGGGTTCCTTTTTCCAGATTTAAGCTCACCCCAAAATTTTAAATAGGATTGAGATCAGTAGTCATTGCTGGCCATTTCAAAAAAGCCAATTTTGTGTGCTTTGGGTCTTTGTCTTGCTGGAGGACCCATGATCTTCAACTCAAACCAAGGTTCCTTAAGCTAGGTAGGGCATTTCAAATCTCTTAAATTTCATAATTAAACAAAAAAAAACAGGTAATTCTCTGATTTCATGATTCCTGTGATATGGTCAATGCCTCCAGTATCAGAAGTAGCAAAGCAGCCCCACAGAATTATGGATCCTCCACCACGCTTAACTGTTGGTAAGGTTTGCTTTTCCTTATAAGCTTCATTGCGTCATCTGTAAACAAACAGTTGGTGAGCATTGCAAACAAAAATATTTTTTTTTTTGTATCATCACAGAACATTTTCCCAGAAGGATTGTGCTTTATCCAGGTCCTCTTTGGCCAAAGACCAGTCGTTCCTTTTTGTCTTTTCTTCAGCAATAGTGTTTTCCTTGGCCTTCGTCCATGAAACCCTACTTGGTTTAGTGTAGTTCCAGTCTGTTTTGATAACCCAATGTCAGATCAGTAATAAATTCCGTTTTCCTTTTGATATCGTGGTAACAGAGTTGAAATTCTACAAAATCTCTCAGTCTAAGAAATTTGTCAGTGCTTCACGTGTTATCAGTGAGTGAAAGAGACAACATATCCTGTGAGATAATTCCACCAGTTTAAAACCAAAATATGGTAAGATAACAGAGTTGACGCAAGAAAATGTTTTATAAGGGTTTTCATAAATAATATGAATAAAATGTCAGCAAAAAAAGTACTAATCAAATATTTGATTGCACATTGATGCATGATGATAAAATACACACCAAACATACCCACAATTATAGAATCACCCACCGATGTACGGTGGCTGCTAATCGCCATTAAAATCTAAGTCGTCGTCTTTCCTGTTCTGCTCGCGCTGCTTCCTCACACGTCATTGAGCACGCTGAGGACAGGTAAGCAGTTTCGTGCTCCTTCGATTTAAGGTTGTAAAATTTAAGTTAAATTAAGTGTTCTTAAGTACCTTCAAAAATGATTTAAGGTTGTAAAATTTAAGTTAAATTAAGTGTTCTTAAGTACCTAATATGCAAAAATGACTACGTATTGACTGACAGGTTCACGCATTGACATAAGATAATTGCCAGACTACGTTTTCATCAAGTGCGATCATCAAGAAGATCAGGCCCTGTCTTTCAGGAACATGCTTCGGGTTCTTATTCTGTACAGGCTGGACTATCGTGAAGCTCTCTTGGCAGGTCTTCCAACGAGTTTTATCAAATCTTTACACTTCACCCAAAATACAGCATTAAGATTAAGATTAAATAGTTTTAATGCAAAAATAACCATCTTTATGCATCTCTGCCTTCCTTTCACTTTAGCGCTACCAGGATGTGAAGAGACACCTGATCAACCAATAAGACAAAAATGTTCCTAGAAAAATAAAGCCCAACTTTATTTAAATAATAAAAATATTTAGTTACAGTTATTACAGATACCACTTTTTTCTACTCGGGTGTATAAGTGACATCTCTGTTGTGGCTCGCAGGCTTAATCTGACACAGAGACACCGAGGAGTTATGATCGTGAATCATAAACCCAAAAGCGGCATAAAGAGGCTCAGTGAATGTGGAGGTGAATGTATGTAAGTGTGTGAGTGTGTGTGTTTCAGAGACGCAGTAGAAGGACACGGTGCCGGCTTCCCAGTCTAGATACACTCCTATTCTCTTAGAAAAATGTGAAGAGACGCGTATGAAACTTAGCTTATCGTTGTCACAGACAGTGATTCTGTTATCAGTGAAAATCAGACACCAGGAGTATTTATTGCGTCCGAACCAACAGTCAGGACTATGTCCTTTCCTGCGAATCCCCTTATATGTGACTGATATAACAGCTCCGTGTCCACTCCAGTCAGTCTCCCAGTAACAGCGTCCAGACAGACTCTCTCGACACAGAACCTGAGGATCTAACTCAAACCTCTCCGGATCATCAGGATATGACTGATCTTCTTCAACATGCGTCACCTTTCTGTTCTCCTCAGACAGAAGGAGAAGCCTGTGAGCCGTGTTTAGATCAAGTGTGAGATCGCAGGCATCTGGACATGAGAAGAGAGACATTCACAACTCAATAACAGTCACTAAAGGTGTGTGTGTGTGTGTGTGTGTGTGTGTGTGTGTGTGATCAGACATACATTTTTGTAGTCCTGCTGTAATCCTGAGCTCTCCTCCATGTTCCACGCTATAAAACACACACAATGTCACATTCTGCACATCTAATACATTCAGAAAACACATTTTTTTTCTGGGGACATTTTATCCCAAGTGGCTGGGGTGTCTTACCCCATAGGCAAGGTTTAAAAAAAAAATTGCAAAAATGTAATTATATTTTCCTTAAAAGAATAGTAATGCCTAACAGGCCTTATTGTCATATAATACATATGAAAACTGTAAAGCACTTTGTATCTTATTGCTGAAATAAAGTTCACTAACAGTGCAAGATTAGTGTAAGAATACTTCTACGTCACTCTTCAACAGCACCAGCAAAATATATCTTGACTCTATATTGTGGTTATTTTGAGAAAAACCCATGTGTTTTTCATGAATTATATGGTTAAAATATGGTTAAATAGACACATAAACATAGCCGTGTGACTCTTCTTTCTCGACATACTTGAGTTTATCCAGTGCACAGTTTGGATTCTCCAGTTTTTGGAAAGCAACTTGACTCCTGAATCTCCTGGGTGATTGTAGCTCAGGTCCAGCTCTCTCAGGTGTGAGGGGTTTGAACTCAGAGCTGAAGACAGATAACCACAGCCTTCCTCTGTAACCATACAGCCTGACATCCTACAGACACACGGCAACAGTTCACATGACTTTGGTTTGTCACTTAGGCATTATTGGAGGAAAAGTATACATTTTCTCAGTTACAATGTTTAATTGGATCAGACAAAAAGTTTGTTCTTGAATACCTCAGTATCTTCAGCTGACAGTGTGAACTCTTCAGTCCAGAAGAAAGCAGCTTCACTCCTAAGTCTTGAATATCATTGTTACTCAGGTCCAGCTCTTTAAACAAGAGTTTGATGATTGTAGGGCTGACGACAGGCTTTCACAGGAATGACCAGAGAGGTTACAGAGGACCAATCTAAACAGAACAGTCACACAGGAAGTAATTAACCATCCTAGGCTGCTCAAAAATGGTCACACCATTGCAGTTTATTGTCATTTTTGACGGAGGATGGTAATACAATGTTTAATACAACGTTATAACACTAACATGTCTGAAAAATACAATTCTCAGATCACGGCAAATTATACCCGTATAATATATTTTCTCCACTGTACGTTCGTGTAAGCAGCCTTCTCTATTACCATTTCCTGTTTGAGGGCTTTATAACCAGATGCCCTCCATGTGCTCGATGCAAATTATTGCCAGTTCTACTGCCTTATCAAGCTTTCTTTCTCATTGATCCATTTACCTGCCACATGTATGATCTCTGCCTGTTTTACGCATTACAGATTCCAAGACCTGCCCTTCTGGCATAGACCCATTGCCTGTTTCTTGACCACTATCTTTTGGATTCCCCTTAAAATTGTTGATATCTCTGGCTGCCTTATTGTTACACTCTATGCCTGTCCTTACTGTTGTAAACATTACATTGCTGAAGCAGCAGCAATGCTCAGAAATGCATATAGGTGACTTGACCTTGCATCACAATTGTGTGAATGTGAAAAACACAAACCTCAGTTTTTTCATTTGACAGTGTGAACTCTTCAATCCACTAGAAAGCAGCTTCACACCTGAATCCTGCAGGTTATTGTTACTTAGGTCAATCTCTTCCAGACAGGAGTTTAATGATTGTAGACATGAAGACAAGCTTTCACATAAGCAATCAGAAATGCCACATCCAGCAAGTCTGAAACAGAGAATTATATCGTGCAATGAGGAGGAAGTCTGTTTTTTGTGTTTATTGATCTCATAGCTATATTGTGTGTGATTTAAAAGTTGTCTGAATACCACAACTTTAGCATGAGAAAGAGTCTGATAGGTGAGCCGATAATGTATGACACTTTCCCCACACAGCTGTGCTTACACTGTCTACTGTTCAGTGAGCTTTCAGTTAATTTTGCTTTCTGATGCTCATTCAACAAATAAGGTCCAGTTTTATAGAATGCATATTGAAAGCACACTGAACAGTTGACAGTGTAAGCAAAGCTCACAACATCTGTTTCTTTTGAGATGACATGAATACTCACAGAGCTTTTCTGCAGTTGATCACAGCTGGTATCAGCCTCGATCTACCCTCATCTGATGTTTTGTATTTCATGAGATTGAATTCATCCAACACCTCCTCGGACATCTGAAGCATGTAGGCAATTGCAGAGCAATGAGCAGGAGTAAGTTCATTATCAGAGTGTTTGTCTGATTTCACAAACTCTGGGATCTCCCTGTATAGACTCTGATCATTCACTTCAAGCAGGCAGAGGAACAGATTAATGGATCTGTCCGCCGAGACATCATCATCATACTTGATTCTATTTTTAATGTACTGTGTGATTCCTCTAATGACCTCCGAGCTGTTCTCTGTTTGTGTCAGTAGACTCTGTAAGAGTCTCTGATTGGTTTTCAGTGAGATGCCCAGCAGAAACCGCAGAAAAAGGTCCAGGTTTCCATTTTTACTCTGAAGAGTTTTATCAACTGCAGATGTTAGTATTTCATACAAAGATTTTTCAGACATGTCTGATAAACATTCATAATCTTCACAATCTTTATAGTCTCTATCCACAAACAACTGCAATGGCTCCATGTTCTTTATGATATAAGAGTAAAACATATAGAAGGCAGCGAGAAACTCCTGAAAGCTAAGATGTATAAAACAGTAGACCTTCCTCTGATGAATTACAGATTCCTCTTTAAAGATCTCAGTGCAAATCCCAGAATACACTGAGGCATCAGTGACATCTAGGCCACTCTCAATCAAGTCCTCCTCATAAAACATCACATTGCCCTTCATCAGCTGTTTGAAAGCCAGTTGAGCAAGTTTAACAATGACTTCTCTGTTGGACTGCAGGAGTTTCTCTGGATCTGTCTCTGTATATTTCAGATTTTTTATGTTAATCTGAGTCAGCAGGAAGTGGATGTACATTTCAGTCAGAGTTTGAGGGATCTCTGCACTCAGATCTTCTTCCAGGAGCTTCTGAAGCACAGTGGATGAGATCCAGCAGAAGACAGGGATGTGACACATGATCTGGAGGCTTTTGCTCTTTTAATATGTGAGATGATTCTGCTGGCCTGATGTTTGTCATCAATCCTCTTTCTGAAATATTCCTCCTTCTGAGGATCATTGAATCCCTGAATTTCTGTCAGACGACTGAGGTATTTGGAGGATCTGATTGGCTGCTGCTGGTCTGGAGGTGATCCAGATTAGAGCAGAGGGAAGCAGATCTCCTTTAATGAGATTTGACATCAAAACACCCACTGATGAAGTGTCATTCACATCAGAAACTTTCTGATCATCTGAAAATATCAGTGTAATTCTGCTTTCATCCAGACCATCAAAGATGAACACAACTTTACACTCCTCATAAATCTTCGAGTCCAGATTTTGAAGTTTAGGATGAAAGTCCTGAAGAAGTCTAAGTAAACTGTACTGGTGATCTTTAATCAAGTTCAACTCTCGAAATGGAAGCACAAACATGAAATCTACATCCTGATTGGCTTTTCCCTCGGCCCAGTCCAAAATGAACTTCTGCACAGAGACAGTTTTTCCAATTCCAGCGATGCCTTTAGTAAGAACAGTCTTTATTTTGCATTGCTCCTGACAACCTGGTTCAGGTAAGGCTTTAAAGATGTCATTGCAGTTGATTGTAGTGTCTTTTGAGTGTTATGTTCTGGCTGTTTTCTCCATCTGTAAAACCTCATGTTCTTCATTCACTCCTTCACTCTCTCCCTCCATGATATAAAGCTGTGTGTAGACCTTGTTCAGAAGGCTTTCATTCTTCTGTAGGTTGATTCCCTCAAATAAATTCTGATACTTATTTTTCATTCTGGTTTTGTGTTTGTCTTTTACTTTCTGTAGTTCTACTGGTTGGTGAAAATCCTGCTGCAAGATTGCAGTCTGATTATCTCTATCCACACAGCAGAAACAAGAACAACACAAAGACTAAGTGAGAGCATAAACAGAAAGATTATATAGTAAAGTAAATTGTATCATTCTCAAAACCAGATGAGACACAATACACATCTCAACATAGGCACAGGCTAACTTTTAAATCGAGCAACTTAAACAGGTAAGAATTTATTCTTAGCAACTTTATTAAATTCTTTCATTTCGGTTTTGTTTCAAGTACTGGTTTTTGCCTCACCTGGGATCAAAGGTGATTGTTCCATCACTGAAATGAATGGGCTGTGTCATGGATGTGTCACTTTTCATAGACACACAGCTGGGTTCTGGAGATGCTGCTCTCTGGTTCTCATAGTGAATATCATCATGCTCTTCTTTCTTCCAACAGAGGCTCATTTTAGAGGGAGTTTTCTTTAAACCTATAAAAACAAAAAAAGTGTACTCATGTGTAGTGAATGAGACCCAGTCTTATTAAGTTTCTAGTTTTATGTAGCCTGCACACTTCGAAGCGCATTTAAAATCATATTGGAAGGAATTGGCATGGAAAGGTTCTCACTGTTGTAATTACACAAATAACTTTTCCTGACAAAGGTGATCTGAGAATCTGAGCATTCTCCACAATTTATTTCACCTATATCATGCTTTTTTTCCCCCCATGTTCTGTACATTCATTTGTTTCCTGAATTTCATATCTGCTGTAGTTTACTTCTAACCTGACATGTATAAATAAAATAATCGCTGGACAAATTGTTCATGTTCCCAACTTTATATATATTTTCCATGCTGATGCAGCTTGTCGAAGAACAACTCCAAAGCAATACCAACCATGTGACTAGTAAGTAAAACGTCAACATTTCATACATTTATCAGATATAAAAAAATCAGTAGATGACATTTAGAAGAAGTTACATTTTATATTTTATAAGAAAAAATACATACTTCGGTATAATAAATGAACGTCAAGAAGGTGGAAGGGGAAAAAGAACCTCTCTTCTCTGCCGACTTCAGAGGCAGAAAAACACATTCATAAAGTTTTATGACACCTGATACTGTGCTCTCATTGGCTGTTTCTGATATCTGGGAAAAGTATGTTGGTCAAGGTCCAATGTTTCCAGGATCAGCAATCGCAAAAAATGTACCAAAAACAATTGCTGTACTTTGGATCGAATAAATGCCTGGCGGGCAGAGCCTTTAAAAAGTTTGAATCTTACGGTTCACAAACTTTTGCCTAATAAATGTATACTCTGATGTAGAGTACTTTGTTACACCAGTGGAAAAACCCAGTGACAGTCACCCACTGAAGCTGGTAGGTATCATCCCTGATATGTTTTACTACATTAAACGACCAACTTTTTGTTTTTGAATTTGCAATAAAGTACAACTTCTGGAAATAAAAATGACAGGAGTGAGAGGAAATGAAACCAACTCGGTGACACTTTACAAGGTTAAATTAGTTAACATTAGTTATCAGTAACATGAACTACGAACAACACTATTAATCTTAGTTTATGCTAATTACAGCATTTGCTAATGCATTACTAAACTCACAAGCTGCGTTTGTTAATATTAGTTAATGCACTGTGAGCTAACATGACTGTATTTTTTAATCAACTGATGAAAAGAATTATTGTAAGTTACTGTAATAAACGTATTTTGTATTGTTTGTTCGTGGTAATGTTAGCAAACGACACCTTGCAAAGCGTGACCTCTTATACTCAAGTGTTAAACGCCGTTAAAGTGAAACCCAGCGAATTACCAAAGGTTCCCATATGAAAAAAAACTGTATAATTCATATACAGCAACCATATATCTTCCTTACTGAATTCAGCCAGATTTACCTTGTGTGTTTCATACAAGTCCAATATATGTCCTACACAAAATCAGACCGGTTATGGCCACTTTCATATTAAAAAGCACACATAAAACATGTAGGGGATTTTAGGGTCATATATGAAAACTGCATAAATTCTTATATGAATTTTACATTAAAACAGTATGAAAAAATATTAAAAATAATTAGGGAAATTACTAATACTCATATACAAATCATTTAAAGTTCTTATATAAAATTATATGCTAGTGTAATTGAAGTCATATAGGATTTATTTACATTTTGTGTAGTTTCTTAATAGGTTTCTTTATATATTTCATACATATTTTATACTGTTTTAATAGGGAAACTGTGTGTTGCTTATATTGCATCAATAATATTGTTGTAACTCTACATATAATTATCATACATGATTTCAGTCAATATTAAAATATGTAGGCATATACTAATCATATAGGATTTCAGTCAATGACTTACACAAATTTGCATTGAACGCTTATTTATTTAAACTCAATGAAGATGACAATTAAATTATACTACAAGTAATATAAAATTTCAAATAGCAAACAAAACATTGCTTTGGAAAAAAAACAACAAAAAGTTGATACAACAGTAAATACACACTGTCATAGCCATCAGTTATCAAAGAGCATCAAGGTTTCCGAATGTTTTTGTGTTTTTTTCTTTCCTCTTATTTCTGTTAATTTGGCATTGATGGCTGCACCAATGCTGGAGGGCACCACGTGAGGCCACTTTTGCAATGTTGCTCCTGTGAGACAAATGAAAAAAAGGCAAAACATCATTAGGAAGCAAGGTGGCCTACAGTTAATGACTACATAAGTCTAGTGTTTAGGGATCCCTAGAAGATCCCCAAATGGAACCCCAGAAAGTTGTGAGACAGTGAGGGCATTTACATGCACATTCTTAAGCTGATTATGCTTAATAAACCGAAAACACACTTGGTCATGTAAATGCGGTAACAGGTTTTCTTTTATCGTAGTAATGTCATAAACGGCATAAGCATAAAGTGGTCAGAACAGGTAGTTTTTTTGCCTCTTACTCAGATTTCGTGTAGCATGTAAACGCAGTGGCCCACTTTCTGTCGGCTTATTAAAGTGTGCTATTCATGACAGGAGCGCACCGTTACTGCAGATTTAAGCACATCTAGACAGAGCAAACGTCTTGCAGAACAGAAGGACTTTTTCATGACGAATAACATTATAAAGGTGTGTTCTCATCTCGTGCAGCATAAGTAGAAGTGGTTCAGTCACAATGCTCCATCTATAACTGCATAAGAGGATCATATATAAGCTGCAAGTTCCTGCTGATATTTTGCAAGTTTTAATTAACATCACAACCGATGAATTTATGGAATACTCGGGAGTCAGATACGCAAATGATTATATTTTGATGTCACTACAGGAAAATAACTTGATTTATGAATGAAGTCATGTAAACACAGCTTACTTGTATTGTCAGGTTACTGATGAGCATATAAACAGGGGAAAAACTTATTATTTAAAAAAAAAAAGTGAGTTATCAGCTTACTGGTGTGCATGCTCAGTGCTGGGCAAGTTACTCTGAAAAAGTAATAAAATTACAGTTTTCTTCTTTTATGAGTAATCATATTACTGTTCTGATTGCTTTGTATAAACATTAATTAGTTAAATTACTGGTTGCATTACTTTTTTTTTCAGTGGCAATATCCATGACATTTACATGAAATGCCAGCATAAACTCTCCTGTTATATATTTATTAAAACATCAACATTCACAAAACATTTTAACTAAAGCAAGCATAGGCTGCTGTGTACATGGCAGAATGTCAGCAAATA
Organism: Puntigrus tetrazona; assembly: GCF_018831695.1. Lineage (NCBI taxonomy): Eukaryota > Metazoa > Chordata > Actinopteri > Cypriniformes > Cyprinidae > Puntigrus > Puntigrus tetrazona. The sequence goes on from NW_025047681.1 coordinate 1,671,026, forward strand.
GCTCTGCTTTTATAATTTGTAGTTCATTGCAATCTCACAAATCTTTGTCATAACACAATTAATATACAGTACAGACCAAAAGTTTGGACACACCTTCTCATTCAAAGAGTTTTCTTTGTTTTCATGACTATGAAAATTGTAGATTCACACTGAAGGCATCAAAACTATGAATGAACACATGAAGCTGCTTTTTTCTTGCCACAATACAGATTCTAACAGTCTGTTCAGTAGACTATCAGCTGTGTATCACCTTACTTCTGCACAACACAACTGATGCTCCCAACCACATTTATAAGACAAGAAATCCCACTTATTAAACCTGGCACCTGTGAAGGGACAACCATTTCAGGAGATACCTCTTGAAGCTCATCAAGAGAAAGCCAAGAGTGTGAAAGCAGTAATCAAAGCAAGGGGTGGCTACTTTGAAGAACCTAGAATATGACATATTTTATGTTATGTATATAATTCCACATGTGTTCATTCATAGTTTTGATGCCTTCAGTGTGAATCTACAATTTTCATAGTCATGAAAATAAAGAAAACTCTTTGAATGAGAAGGTGTGTCCAAACTTTTGGTCTGTACTGTATGTGTATTGAATCACTCATAATGGCTAAAGTGTACAATTAATTTGTGTGTTATATCGAGAGAATTTGTGAGCATGCACATTAATGTGTTACTGCCCAACACTGCATAGGGACTGTCACTATCATGGCCTGAAACAAGACAGTTTGCATAAACTTTACTCCCAGTGAATCACTTTGGATATAATGATAATAATATATAACTCATAGTGCAGCTATATAATATGGAGCTCAATCTACATAATTACAATTTTCTGAACTGATTTACAACTTACTGTAGATAGCATCCACTTTTATTTTGTCAAGAGCCTGACTGACGTTGTGGTCCAGAATCCTTGGATGTTCCTCGAAGATTGCTCACGAGAGCACATCAATTGGGAACACTGCTGTCAGGAGTGTTCTCACAAAACAGGAGGCAGAGTTCGCATTCTGTGCCACTGCCCAAGCCAGTCTGTCAATGAATACGTTAGATCCAGGAGAAATTTCCACCTGTTATAGAAAGAGTACGAAAAAAGCTTTTTATACAGTGTTTCCAAGGCCTGCAATACTGATTACCAAATCATCATTCAGTAATTAATGTAGTACATTACCTGTTCTGTGGATGCTGCTTTCGGTGCCGGGAGGGCTGTGGAGAGGGCTGTTGGATGGGGTGTGTAATACGCTGTGGCAAACCCTGTCCAACTTCCAAGTCAGAGCTGACCGACGACGCGTTGACGAACACTGAGACTTTAGGGCCATTGCTGAGACTTGCTACAGCACTTATATCCGAGTGTCTTCTTGTTGATTTGACTGCTTCTATTCTCAATTGTAAGTCGCTTTGGATAAAAGCGTCTGCTAAATGACTAAATGTAAATGTAATGTAAATGTTTCGGGTTTTTTGTCATATACTTTATAAAAATGTAGTTACCAATAATTATTTTGATTGCATGCCATTAGAGTGTTTGTCTCATCTTTACATACCAAATTAAACAATATTATTGGAACAAAACAACAGTTCAATAAAAATCTAAAAGTCTGAAATGCTGACTGCATGTTTTAGCACAATAGGACAATAACACCAATACATGCCTTTAATAAGCATTGTTCTTAATTTTTCATTGTCATTTCTCAATTTTTCATTTTCCTCCTCCAAGTCGTTCAGCTTCTTCTGAGTGTCTGTCAAGGTTGTGGCTTGATACTGATCAACAATCATTTGGGCAACATTTCTCTGTGGTTTGTGAACCACTGTCCTTTTCTTTGGCTCTGTCAAGGAACAAGAAACAAGTGTAGAATTTTTTTTTTTTTTTTTATCTAAAATGAATTCAGTGCAAGTGGACAAAATCTTTTCCATGAGGGTCTGGTGTTCTCTTTCAATATACTTGTAAAGTATAAAGAGGTCTTTACTAAGTCTAGATCAAATATCAATGGAAAAATCCTTTAATTTGTCAAAACATTAATTTAAGCTAGAGTGAGGTATCTAGCTACCAGCTATGAAAAGGCTATACAATGGAACTGTGGCAAGATAGCAACATTAAAGTTATCCTTACTTAAAGGCTACTAGGCTTAAAAATGTTATTAAAGGATATGACCCTGGAGAGGACATGGAAAATGACACACATTTGTCTTCTTACCTCTATAAATGTAAACATATTGACATAAAATAACTGTACAGCAGAAGATACTAAGTGAGAGAATCTGAAGGGAGGCAGAGAGGCAGATCTCAAAGATGTTATTCCCATCTTAAAGTCATCCACATTTTGGACATAGTCAGGTACAAAAAGTAGGTTACTTTGTTGTCTTGCTATGTAGACTTCCTTTGTATAGCCTGTTTGCCACAGCTGGTTTTACTGCTCTAAATATCAATAGGACCTATGTTTAAAAATACCAAAGACCTTTTTAAGTATCCAAACATTTAAACTCTGTACTTAAGTATATGGTGTGTGATTATTGTGATCTGAACAAACAATCTTACCGGTGTATTCTCAACATCAGTTTCATCTGAATCTGTATATCTTGATGGTGGGACTGAGCTCCTTTTCTTAGGCAGAGGCTTGTTACTTGCATCAGACTCCAACCCCAGTAATTCTCTAATTTTAGCATTAGTGTGATATCGGTTGTCTGAAAAATAGTTCAAAGTGGGAGGTGAGATCAGAGCACTTCAAAGTAAAGAAAACAATATTTTTAATTTAATGCATGTAATTAATCATGTGCATGTTATTGTATGTTAAATAAATATATACCTAAACATTAGATTAACATTTTAAAACTTAAAAACAATAGAAATGCCTTGGCAAGTAACTGAAATAAGTTTAAATGAAACTGAAATTGAAACTAAATGACAGCTAAATTAATTCTTTATTTTATTTCACTTGTAATTTAATTAATTTAAAGTACAGTGAAAATTTTAAACTGATTTTAGTATACTTAAATGATATATAATGAATAATAATAATAATTACAAATGTTGCCATGGCAATTAATAGAAATAAGCTTAAGTACTAAAAATTTAAATGGAAATTAACATGAAATAAAAGCTAAATTAATCCTTTGAATTTATCTACAAAATTTCTAAATGTAAAAATGTTATTGGTAACAGAGTCACATCATTTATAGGTCCTGATACTGTAAAAGAAATGCATTACATAGGTCTACTTACTGCTCACAAATTTGATAGAGGCCATGTACACTGGCCATCCATGTTTTGGCTTTTTCCTTTCTGCCACTCCACAGCAGCCGAATAGTCCGTTTGTGGGTATCCATCGTCATCCATCTTGGTGTCATCATATTTACGTATGGCATCGGTTTTCACCTCGCTATACATCCCAGCATCCTCTCCACTGACCCACTGGACCACTGCAAACTTTCTCATCACACCTTAGGAATTAAAAAGGGTTGCTTGTTAAACTTACATTTATAGTACACAAAAAATAGTAGTGTAATGTTGACATTTCTCGATATAACGTTAAGGCTCAGGTACTAAGTTTAACGTTAGCTATAAAACTAGCAAACTAACGTAACGTAATGATAAACGTTAACTCTTGCAACTGTGGTCTGATAGTTTAGCATTAACGGATTCTAGGAAAAATATAGCTATACTTTGCTTATTAATTGTTAATTGCACAATCCTGGATAAGCATCGTTAAATTATTCATACCTTAGGTTCCTGGTGACGTTACTGAAGAAATCAATCAAGTGAGAGCCGTTGAAGAAACGCCCGTTGCCGCTCTCTGGGTACTTGACTTCCAAATAACCCAGCGATCTGGCTTTTCATTGGATCCGCCAACCAGTTCAAACATCAACCAATCAGCGTGTTTTATATTTTGCTTACGCGTAGGTGTTCAGAAAATATACTATTTTTTTACATAAGCAAGAAGAAAAATGCCGAAACGAAAAGCATATTGCTTTCACAATTGCCATGAAGATGAAAGAAAGATACCTCGACGCATACATGGACCAGATGGAAAAGAAGGTAAAAAAAAAAAAAAAAAAAAAAAAAAAAAAAATATATATATATATATATATATATATATATATATATATATATATATATATATATATATATATATATATATATATATATATATATATATATATATCGATGGTATAAAATATACAACGTTATAAAATGTATGTAGAAAAAAATTAATTTGACAACAGGGTCAGAAATTAAAGGGTGCTTGAAGAATATTAATTTCATGAATGAAAATGGCCATTTCGCGCAATCCTGTTTAGATAATCAGATTGCTTTATTGGTTGTTTTTTGCAGCGTTGAACTTTATAACCAATCACAGTTCTGTTCACGTTTTGCGCTTGCAACAGGCCTTCATCAGAGACTGCAGGAAATGGTACTTCATCAGAGTTGCAGGTAAATAAGGAATTTGTCCCAGACTATGTTTGGGAATCAGAAAGGTTGTATATAATTTAGGTTTACGTTGTATTCTACACTGTAAAAAGTGCTACACCCACAAAGTAGGTTTTAAATACTTTAAATAGTTTTAATCTAGTTTATTTTATTTGTTTTATACTAAAACGTATTAATATACTTCCTCTTTACTTAAAATATATCAGTTTTTATATAACAATATATTTTAAGTAAAGCTATTGCAATTTATTTGGGTAGTTATTTGTATATGGTTGTTGTGTACAAGAAATGTTATAAAAGTGAGTTGACATACACAATTTATTAGAGCAGTTGTCGGTGTGACAGGTTTGTTCATCAAACGTAAATATTTTAAAATTTTTAGTAGTTGGCATTATCCATTTTTCACTGGCGGGGACTTGCCCAGGCAGATGCAGCATCTTCGACACTTCAACTGTTTGAACGCTGCAGCGGATCTTTTCAGGGACTGATTAACACGGTAAGTTGAGCAAATTTAACCGAGTGATTGATGTAGAATCACGCGAAATCGCTTACTCTACTAGGGAGCTGAGGTTAGGTTTGCAAATTGCACTGTATAGCCAGCTATCCTGCACACGACAAGCCGACAACGGCCGTTCTGATAATGAAAATATTGGACATTAAACGCTAAGGTAAAAGTTAACCTAAGTTAACATTAGTACTAGGCTAGTTTAAGTTAACGCTTAACTAACGGTTAAAAATGATATTATTGGTAAAATTAAAGCCAAAGTAGCCTTAAAACACATAGTAGCCATGACTACAGAACTTATTTCATTTCATATTAACAATGCGGTCTCCGGTGGGCTTTGCAGCTGCGTTATCAGCAGCAGAGATGCTAGTGAATTTGATAGCAGTGGCTCACCTGTTACTAGCAGCACCTGCTAACATCGCCACTGTTACAACATTTAGGATGGACTTGTTTAAAAACGCAAATACTTAGGTATTAATTAGTTGCACAAATGCCCTCCGTTATATGTGATCGAAACGGTCGCAGTTTAGAGCCTTCAGGCAATAGTTTTGCGGGCAAATCAGAGATCATGTTATTATACTTTTGCATTACTAAAGTAGATGCACAGAACTGACTGTAGAGATGTATGTTTAGATTTCTCTGTCTGATTGTAGAGATTTGATTCACGTTTTTTTTATTCTGCAAAGAATTATTCTGCAAAACTATGTCTAACCTATTACTTAAATCAATTACATTTACAACTGATTTTTAACTTTATTCTAACATGTATTTTCCTGGTCTTTAGATACCCAAGCACTTTTGTTACCTGAGGTCTTCAAGCTTCATATTCAGGTAAGAAAAAATTAAGAAAAGATACAATTGCAGCTATAACTATTCCCAGGTAAGTAAAACATAGGTAAAATTGCAAAGTATCTAATATTCACCACCTTTAGCAACAAAAGTAAAATTTTGACTTTGTGTCTTTTCTGTCTTTTACCTGTCTGCTCTCATTGCCTGTTCATCTGACCTAACTCTTGATTATTTTTTTGTTTGTTTGTTTCCACCAGTAGAGTCATGATGAAAGCGAGGTGCAGGCTGAGCTTGGCAGTTGCCCACTGAAAATTTACATGTGCCATCATCCCGACACAATTGGAATTATCATAGAAGGAAAGCCCGTGGTCAGAGGTGTGCCAAACCTGTCGAAAGCATGCTGCCTCTTGTTTGGACTTACATATGCCCTCGACCTCAAGTATCCCCCAAAGTTGGTGTACACATTCGAGATATATCAGAGGCTGTTTGTGGGATTGGACCCCATGCGTCCTAAGCCATCATCCAAGTATACCAATCTCCTCATTAAGTTATCTTAGATGTTTTCTCAATGACATCTGACATTGTTTGCCATCATTTTACAAGTCTCTGAATTTTACAAGTATTTTGATTTAAAATACAAAAATCTTACAGATTTTCTTTTTTCGTTTGTTTTTGACAATACAATGTGATGTTATGGCTCACAGTTACATTTATCTAAACATTGCAGATTGGGCAGTTTGGCTATTTCACTTAACTGTTCAGAACAGGTTGAAATTACACTTACACAATGTTTGTTTTATATTATTGTGTACATGTGCAGCCACATTAATGGCCTGTTTTGTAGTCACTGTTAAATGTGACACTGGTTGACACTGAATAAATGTTGTCTTCAGTCTATCCTATCTTTTTCTTCTTCAATTGATTTTGTAATTGTTATTGACAGTCTGTTTATATAAAGTTAATCACTGTAGGGTTTAGAATATAAACATTTAAATTTCTTTTCTGAGGGTATAGTCAGGACTCAATTAAAATGTTTATTCAAATATGATTAGATTAATTTTACTAAAAACATAAAGTTCATTAAACCTAATTAAAATGAGTACAGGTTGCTTGTAGCAACCCATAAATAAGTTACCTGTACCAAGAAAAGTAGGTTTATCTAAGTAATACTAGTACTATTAGTTACCTCAACTTGATTTTGTTGCATTTGTATTAAGTAATGTTACTGTGTTTATTATACTTAAAAAGACTGCAAGTTGACTCAACTTAAAACATCCAATGCAGCCACTTGCCTCACTTTTTATAAGTTAGATCTAGGTATTACTTTTTACAGTGTAGGTACATTATCCCTAAATGTGTAAAGACTATTCAGTACATAGCATAATGCATTTTTGATGAGTTTAATTTAATTTAATTTATTCATTTATAAAGCACTGTTCATTTATCTGGTGTTTCTTTTTTTTTTTTTAGATGTGCATTTTTATTTTTTGTGCAGCACTTTGGTCAACACTCCGTTGTTTTAAAAAGTGCTTTATAAATGAATGAATTGAAATGAAATGAGTTTAAAAAAAAATATATAAACCTTTAAACTGTAACACATTTCTTTTGGTACACGCTTAGATTATGATCACTCCTATTTTGATTCTTTTCCATTTGTTACAGAATACTAACCATGCCGCTTCGGGTTCCTCAGATGACCATGTCACAGACATCAGCTGGCTGAACATCCTTGCATTTTCCTTGAAGCACAATGTAACAGGGGCTTTAATGGAGGACCTACTGAAGCTGTTAAGGTTATGTAGTGGGGATACTACAAGCATCCCACGTAGCAAGTACATGCTAGAGAAGGCATTTAAAGATTTTGTGGACAAATCACAATACCATCATTATTGTGGTGTTTGCAGCTCTTATATTGGCTTTTCAGCATCCAAGGACAGTGAATTAAAATGTCAGATTTGTTCCTCAATAAAAACTGTGAGACAAAGTTTAGAGTTGGGCCAATTTTTTTATTTGTATACCTTTGAGGATCAACTTAAAGCTCTTTTTGGAGAATGAACCTATTACAAACATTTACAATGAGCAAAACAAAGCTGGAATAACAGATATTTCCGATGGAAAGCTGTACAAATGTCTGAAATCAGTTAGTGATTCTTTCCTTTCCCTCTCGTTTAATTGTGATGGAGTGCCTGTGTTCCAGTCATCTAAATTCAGCATCTGGCCCTTACTATGCTCTGTTAATGAATTACCCCGAGAGGAAAGAGACAAAAATGTCATATTATGTGCCTTGTGGTTTGGGTCATCTAAACCACTGATGAATAGCTTCCTCAAACCTTTTGTGGAGGAATGCAAAAGTCTTGGACAAATGGGACTTCATGCTAGATATGATGGGGGTGACTGCACTTGGAGTGCCAAAGATCAGGTCGGTGTCTGAAAATGATGTCAATGCATTGCATGCATTGCTAGATGTAACCCGGAGCTCTACTGGCAGGTATTATAACAGAATAGTGGTCAATGGAGAGGTCATTCACAGCCAAAATTACACAAAGACAAAGAAAAGGAACAACTCTGTTGTGATATTGAAAGATGGCAGTATTTTCAAAGTGTCATACTTTCTCTGTGTCAGTGATGACCAACATCACCTATATGCAGTTGGCAAATTTGGAAACTGTATAATGCAGAAGCTGGTTCGAGGATGTACTGTCAAAATATCATTGACCTTTATGAAGACTGTTCATTTTCCTACAGGGTTTGAAAGAGCAGTTGACAGCAATGACATTGTGAGACCATGTATTTACATTAATTATGAAAAGGCTGGTCCTGTTGTTTGTGAACAAATCAGGACATATTACTGTAAATAAATGAAGTTGTGGCAAATATGTTTCTAGATCAGTGATTAAATGTGACAAAATATTAAACATTAAGAGAGTTAAAATTATATAGAATATAGCATAAGAAAACCATTTTTGTACAGTATGTGACATGAACAAGAATTACTTTTTTTTTTTTTTTTTTTTTTTATGTTTGTAGGTAACAAAAAATTACTTGTATAAGCTAAACTTAGTAATGTGAAAGAAGCTGTGTTAAAGAAATCGTCACAAAAAAAATGGTGATGATTTGAAAGAAAAATATTGATATGTGAAATATGCAGCTGAACCTTGTATAATACACTCTATTAAAAATTGTGTAATTTAAATGTGTGATTGTGTGTGTTTAAATGTTGTGTTTCATGTAAGGCTGAAAATCAATATACAGATTATGACTATAATTGTCTTGAATAGACATGGGGCTGTTCAAGATAAGATACTGTAAGATAATTGCAAGGGCGTGACTGAAGTAATTCCTTGTACTGATTAGTAATCAGCTTTATTGCCAGGTATGTTTAGACATACAAGAAATCCGTTTTTGTGACAGAAGCCCCACTGTGCTTCTGTCACACAGAATAGCAGTGACATAATAAAAGAATAGGAATAGGACTAACAATAGAAATTGACCGTTTTAATTTATAGGTATGTTACAATTTTGTATATCATGTGTAAATTTGAAATCTAAATTAAGTATAAGTGTGTTGGATAAATAAATAATGTTGAGTGTTCCACAATTGTCTGAGATGGATTGCCTGAGAAAATAAACTGTTGTTGTGTGGCCACTCTGGTGCTCTGTGCTCTGCAGCGTTTTATATGCCTCACAAGAGATGTGGCTGGCATTCATATTAAATTAGCATTCTTTCCCTATATTTTTACATCTTGGAAATATATAAGGATTCAGTCATATGCAGGACATATATAACATATATGATAGTAAATACAGAAATATTATGCATTTTATATATGTGATTTCTGCAACATATAAGTCCCTTACAATATTCTGTTGAAACATATAAGAATCACAGTGGTTTTTAACAAAACTTTTCCATATGGGTTAAATGTACGTTTCCAATCGAATACAAGATCACAACTGTAACCAAAACCAATTAAAGTAATATGAAACATGTTTAGTAACATGCTTTCCCTCGCTCTCCCGCTGGACGGTTCACTTTTCCCCGCAGCAGCAACGAGGATCTCACTAGACTGTTGATTCTGATTCTCTGCTGCCTGTCTCTGGGATTTTGGACTGTTTATCGACCCTGTGATCTTCTGCCGCCCGCCTTTGAAACCCTGCCTGGTAATATCGTTCCTGATTCTGCCTTGTCTCTGATATACCTGTTCACCGTGACTGAAACCTGCCTGTACGACCTCGATTTGCTTAATAAACTGCTGCAAATGGATCTGCACGGCTCAGACCCCTCATTACATTGCTCAGTTTAAGGGAAGAAAAAAGTTTTACACTGTACAATACTAATTATATTCACTGTTTAAAAACAAAGTGCTTTAAAACAATACTTGAATATTCACAGAATATACACAAACTGTAAAAATGGGTAGTGCCCTAAGAACAATATAAGTGAAAAATTGATATGAAATTTTAAATGCCAACGAGAAAAAAAATATTTTTTTAGATTTGAAAACAGACAGTGTGGGCGTTTCTGATCTGAGAAAGGAGACCATCCCAAAGTTCTGGACTAACAACAGAAAAGGCACGTGCTCCTCTCATTTTTAGCCTTGTTCTACGAACATCCGGCAGGTCCGAGTTCGTAGATCTGAGTGATCTGGACAAGGTATGAGGTTTTAACTACTTAAGACATTTAAAAACAAACAGTAGAATTTTTAAATTCAGTGCTTTACATACAGGAAGCCAGTGAAGTGAGATGAATCCACTTGATGATCTGTATGACTCTCTCTCGTCTCCACCTGTAGTTGGTGTGTGGTGCCGTTGTCCTGTGGCTGCCGTCGCGTCATCCAATTGGTTGAGAGACAACCCCACATGACTGTAAAGTGCTTTGGGTGTACGGATATAACCAATAAAGCGCTATATGAATGACTCAATTATTCAATGCAACGTGTGCCATTTCCTTACATTTGTAAGGTAAATCATTTATATTGTGATTACAAAATAAAAGCTCAAACCATCACTCTGAGTTTACACGTGATGTCCACATATTCATTAAATTACAGTGGCAATAGCATTTGCGTCATACAGAAATCGCCAAATATTAACAAAATTTTGGTAGGATTGTACAACAGTAGGCCGTTAGTAACATTCTTATGATGGAAACACATTGAGCTGCAGCCATGTTCATTTGAACCTAAACATTCTATTACTAGTATGATGCGTTGGAATGCACACTGCATATGATTACGATGAGCAGTCTTCCCATGAAGGTAATCTTTACAGAAATGCAAGAAATAATCATTAACTTATCTATAAATTCAACAAAATTTTGAAAATGTTCCTTAATAAAATCTGAATGCTTCTTCAGTGTTACTTCTGATACTGGTCTTGTGTTTCTTTCTATGCTTGACTCTCTTCATAACACTGTTTGAGTCTTTAAATGTGGGTCACGTGACAACATGAAATTAGCAAGGTATTATGAATAGCACAATTGTGCATTACGATATAAAATTACATGGTTTTTATTTGAGTACACCATAAAAATCAATGTACTTCTGATACTGGTCTTCTGTTTCTTCATATAACTGGCTCCCTTCATCTACATAATGCTGTACGAGTCTTCACCAAGGTAAACGTGGGTTATCTGACAACATGAAATAAACAAGGTATGTTTAATAATTCACATACTTATTATAAAATGAAACTAGAATGTGTTTTAATGGAAAACACTATAAAATCAATGTAGTTCTGATACTGGTCTTCTATGTTCGTTCCTATACTTGACTCATCTACATGACGTCGTTTGAGTCTAAATGTGGGTCACGAGACAACACAAAATGAACAAGGTAGGATGAATAACCCAAATGTGGGTAATATAAAATCAGAGCATGTTTTTTATTTGAAAACACCATAAAATCAATGTACTTCTGATACTGGTCTTCTGTGTTTCCTCATATAATTGGCTCCCTTCATCTACATAATGCTGTACGAGTCTTCACCAAGGTAAACGTGGGTTATCTGACAACGTGAAATGAACAAGGTACGTTTAATAATTCACATATTTATTATAAAATGAAACTAGAATGTGTTTTAATGGAAAACACCATAAAATCAATGTAGTTCTGATACTGGTCTTCTGTGTTTCTTCCTATTCTTGACTCTCTTCATCTACATAAGCTGAGTCTTTACCACGGTAAGCATAGGTCATGTGACAACTATAAATTAACAAGGTACGTGTATAATAACCCAATAATGTTTATTAGAATATAAAATCAGAGTGCATTTCATTTGAATACAATATAAAATCAATGCACTTCTGATACTGGTCTTCTGTGTTTCTTCCTATTCTTGACTCTCTTCATCTACATAATGCTGTATGAGTCTTCACCACGGTAAACGTAAGTCATCTGACAACATGAAATGAACAAGGTATGTTCAGTAATTCACATATTTATTTCAATGTAAAATCAGAACGTGTTTCTTACTTGAATACACCATCTATGTACTTCTGATACTGGTCTTCTGTGTTTCTTCCTATTCTTGACTCTCTTCATCTTCATAACGCCGTTTGATTCTTGAACATGAACCTGGATCATGAGACGACATGAAATGAACAACATATGATGAATAACCTAAATGTTAGTTATAATGTAAATTCAGAATGTTTTTTATTGAAATATAACACAAAAACAATGTACTTCTGATAACTCTGAGTTTGAGTGTTTACCATGGTAAATGCAGGTCATGTGACAACATGAAACAAAGTATAATGAACAACTCCAATGTGTTTTACAGATAAAATCCGAATGTGTTTCATTTGAATACATCATAAAATCAATGTACTGATACTGGTCTTCTGTGTTTCTTCCTATGCTTGACTCTCTTCATCTGAATAACAGATTAAGTTGACATTTGAATTAAATGATGCTTGTATAATATTAAATAAGACATTATTAAATACAAACATTAGATCAAGCAGTAAAGCTGCTGAGTTAAGAGTTTTGTTCAATAAAACCATATGATTTCTTGCTTTTTTTTAATTAATTATTTGTTGTGTCAATGCTATTTGTGCATTTTATGTCATTTTAAAGGCTATAGTTTACTTACATCTATTTTATTTACCACACAAAAAAAGTTTAAATTACATTTTTCTGTACTTTGTTTTAATTGGTTAAATTAAATTAATTGTATTATTAAAAAGTTTGTGTAACTAATTGTAGTAATTCTATTACTTTTGTAGACTCCATTTTAATGGTTCCAATTTTAATAATCAAAAAGATCTGTAATTAATAGATACAATCTTTCATTTATTTTCCAGAAATAAAAATAGGCTACTGCATATTTCTCTAAAATAAATTCAGGTAGATACTCCTTAAACTTTTATTTTATTTTATTATTAGCAGACCAGTCCAGATCATTTATATATGTTGTCATTATTACAGTACATCTTACAGTCAGTGCTTTGGACTATGAGATGGACATGTGCTTCTCTCACTCCATGTTGTTTGTGTACTTTTGCTTTAAAAAAAGGTTATCAATAATTTTTTTTAATCATGCTGAAGTCTGTTTAAATAAATTTTGTTTACATTTTTACTCCTGTAGTTTTATGTTTAATAAGAGGCTTGTTTATAATTACACTTTTTATGGTACACTACTGAATGGCAAAGATGTAAGATTAATAAAAATGTTCTCAATTGGGGAAAATGAATTGTTTAGATTAATCGATAAATTAGACGATAGACTAATCTAAATAAAAATAGTCACTAGTGGCAGCCCCTAAATACAATACTACAATATTGAAGGTTAATATTATGGTACACAATCACTTAAATTATACTCAATGAAGTTTTTGTACAATTATAAAGTTACATAATGGGTCCAGGAAGGGCGCGTGAAGGGACTCGCCACGCCGCCAGAGAAGCACGCTGTTGGACTCCGTAGTCCAGGCGATGACTGCATCTGTGTATCGCTGACAGGCCAGGATGCCGGGCTGTTTATCCCTTCAAAATTGCCGACCGGGGAAGGAGGAGAAGCTGTGGAAGAAACCGCCGCCCCTCACGCCCCGGATCAGAGAGGGGCGTGTGCAGCCGCCGACTCCGCCCTTCCCCTGGAGCACTACCTGACCTGCACTTCCCCTGGCAGGTTTTCCTTTTAACAAAGACATTAGGGGTGATACAATCAGACTAAAGTTTCTAATGAAGCATCTAGAAATTAGCGAAGCCCAAGAATTGCTGTAATTCTTTTACCGTGGAGGGTTGAGGCCATTCGGTTTCAGCTTTTACCTTGATTTCATCCATTTTGACATCCATCCTGCTCACGTGGAATTCCCACTTCTCTGCCTTGACGTACAACTGGTTTTCCAGGAGATGTGATAGGATTGTCCTGACATGGGTTATGTGTTTGATCTCTTTTTTTGAATAGATCAGTATATCGTCGATGTAAGCAATGACAAATTTGATTGTGATGTCTCTGAAGATATCGTTAATAAAGGATTAGAAGACTGCTGGTGAGATGGTGAGCCCATACGGCATGACTTGATACTCATATTGCCCCATGGTGGTTAGGAAGACGGTCTTCCATTCGTCACCTTCCTTGATGCGAATCAGGTTAGACGCACTTCTCAAGTCCAGTTTAGTATATATTGTAGCTTCCCTCAATTGTTCTAATGCAGAGGGGACCAGTGGAAGAGGGTAGCGAAATTTGACTGTGACATTGTTGAGTCCCCGGTAATCAATGCAGGGTCGAAGACCTCCGTCTTTCTTCTACGTCTACAAAGAAGAAAGCTGAAGTGGCAGGTGATGTAGACAGGCGGATAAAACCAGACTTGAGCGCCTCTGAAATATACTCATCTATTGCCTGACTTTCCATTCAGGATAGCGGGTATGGTGAATGTTTCAGGTATGTGTCCAAGAGTTATTAAATGATTACACAAATACTTTGTCTACTAATTTTTAATTTTGCCAATAACAATCACATAAGTGGTCCCACTCTTACATCGAAAAGTAAGTACAATGCACTGTTCATTTTGCATAGCAAAACACTTTTGCTGCTGTTGAGGTTGGATAGAGGGAAGGTTAAAGACAGGTTTGGTGGTATGGCTAGGTTTTAGGGTGGGTTAAGGTGAAAAGGATGGGTCAGCAGTTTAATTATGAATGTAATTTCAGAAATTAATTAGAGATGTAATTAAATTTAGGCATTTTTGATGAATAAATAAATCTGATTTTACAGTAAATTTATTCCTGTCAAAAAAGGAAAAAAATCAGATGGTCATGGTATTAAATACATTAATCAATTACCTACAACCAGAAGAGAACTGGCCCACAACTAAGCCTGGTTTCTCCTAAGGTTTTATTTCTCCATTCTGTGATGGATGGGGTTTTGGTTCCTTGCTGCTGGCTTCTGGTTTGCTTAGTTGGGGACACTTATTTCTATCGATTATCGTCGATTTGATTACAGAGACCATCTCAGTACACAAAGTTTTAGGCAGGTTTGAAAAAATGCTATAAACAAAGAATGCTTTCAGAAATATAAATAATGATTATTATGATTAGTTTGTCAATTTACAAAATGCAAAGTTGGCGAACAAAAGAAAAATCTAAATCAAATCAACATTTGGTGTTACTACCAAACCAGCATCAATTCTTATAGGTACACTTGCACAAAGTCAGGGATTTTGTAGGATTATAGTCAGGTGTATGATCAACCAATTATACCAAACAGGTGCTAATGATCATCAATATCACGCATAGGTTGAAACCCAGTTATGAACTGAAACAGAAACAGCTGTGTAGGAGGCTTAAAACTGGGTGAGGAACAGGCAAACTCTGCTACCAAGGTGAGGTTGTGAAAGACAGTTCAGATAGAAGATACAAGGAAGTTATACTGCATCAACAAGGACTCTCCCAGACAAAGATTTCTAAGCAGACTGGGGTTTCAAGAAGTGCTGTTCAAACTCTTTTGAAGAAGCACAAAAAAGGTAACATTAAGGTTCAAAAACGCATTGGTCAGCTAAGGAAATGCAGCAGATAAAAGACACAGTTTGCTTGTCAAAGGGCTGGAGAGTGGTACAATAATGAGTGTCTGCAGGCAACAGTGAAGCATGGTGGAGGTTCCTTTAACTTTTGGGGTTGCATTTCTGCAAATAGAGTTGGAGATTTGGTCAGGATTATTGGTGTTCTCAATGCTGAGAAATACGTATGAGGCATTTGATTGGCCCCGAATTTATTCTGCAGCAGGACAACGACCCTAAACATACAGCCAAAGTCATTCAAAACTATCTTCAGCATAAAGAAGAACAAGAAGCACTGGAAGTGATGGCATGGCCCCCACAGAGCCTTGATCTCAATATCGAGTGTGTCTGGGACTACATGAAGAGACAGAAGGATGTGAGAAAGCCAACATCCACAGAAGATCTGTGGTTAGTTCTCCAAGATGTTTGGAACAACCTACCAGCCGAGTTCCTTCAAAAACTGTGTGCAAATGTACCTAGAAGAATTGATGCTGTTTTGAAGGCAAAGGGTGGTCACACCAAATATTGATTTGATCTTTTGTTCTTTCACTGCAAAAACACTTCCATTCTTTGTTTAAAGCATTTTTTCACGCAAACTTTTGCATAGTACTGTATATATAAGAAGAGCCATCTGCTAATTCACAATCACACATCCGTCCATCCTTCTTTTCATTCATTTCTTCTCTGAACAATTTTGTTTGGAATGGGGATTCTGGAGCCTATCACCCACAATCACAGTCATCAGATTTGTTCTTTAAATTAATATTAGTAAATGAATAGCCTGTTGTCAGTACTGGTCATTTACAGGTAATTTTATTTGTGCTTTGTTCACATTCAGTAAAATTTGGCCATGTTCAGGCAAAAAACGTTCATTCTATATACTGTAGCAGAACCAGAATCTGCTGAGTTCTATGTGTTCCTAGATCAACATTCTTGTTGACCCCTGAACAACACTGTGATTAGCCAATCAGATTTAAAGTTTTTGGGAATTTTAGGCTTGCAATCAGTGTTTTGTGCTTTTACATTAATGTCATTCATCTATGATTTCCCCTGAATTTAGAGATTATTAATGAGTAAGGTTAGGTTTAGGTGTAGTTGGTGTGTGGTGCCGTTGTCCTGTGGCTGCCGTCGCATCATCCAATTGGTTGAGAGACAACCCCACATGACTGTAAAGTGCTTTGGGTGTACGGCGATACACAATACAGCACTATATGAACGACTCAATTATTCAATGCAACGTGTGCCATTTCCTTACATTTGTAAGGTAAATCATTTACATGAACTGTTCATTGTGATTTAAAAAAAAAAAGCTGAAACCATCACTCTGAGTTTACACGTAATGTCCACATATTCATTAAATTACAGTGGCAATAGCATCCGCGTCATATAGAAATGGCCAAATATTAACAATATTTTGGTAGGATTGTACAACAGTAGGCCGTTAGTAACATTCTTATGATGGAAACACATTGAGCTGCAGCCATGTTCATTTGAACCTAAACATTCTATTACTAGTATGATGCGTTGGAATGCACACTGCATATGATTACGATGAGCAGTCTTCCCATGAAGGTAATCTTTACAGAAATGCAAGAAATAATCATTAACTTATCTATAAATTCAACAAAATTTTAAAAATGTTCCTTAATAAAATCTGAATGCTTCTTCAATGTTACTTCTGATACTGGTCTTGTGTTTCTTCCTATGCTTGACTCTCTTCATAACACTGTTTGAGTCTTTAAATGTGGGTCACGTGACAACATGAAATTAGCAAGGTATGATGAATAACCCAATTGTGCATTACGATATAAAATTACATGGTTTTTTATTTGAGTACAACATAAAATCAATGTACTTCTGACACTGGTCTTCTGTTTCTTCATATAATTGGCTCCCTTCATCTACATAATGCTGTACGAGTCTTCACCAAGGTAAACGTGGGTTATCTGACAACGTGAAATGAACAAGGTATGTTTAATAATTCACATATTTATTATAAAATGAAACTAGAATGTGTTTTAATGGAATACACTATAAAATCAATGTAGTTCTGATACTGGTCTTCTATGTTCGTTCCTATACTTGACTCATCTACATGACGCCGTTTGAGTCTAAATGTGGGTCACGAGACAACACAAAATGAACAAGGTAGGATGAATAACCCAAATGTGGGTAATATAAAATCAGAGCATGTTTTTTATTTGAAAACACCATAAAATCTATGTACTTCTGATGCTAGTCTTCTGTGTTTCTTCCTATTCTTGACTCTCTTCATCTACATGAGCTGAGTCTTTACCACGGTAAGCATAGGTCATGTGACAACTATAAATTAACAAGGTACGTGTATAATAACCCAATAATGTTTATTAGAATATAAAATCAGAGTGCATTTCATTTGAATACAATATAAAATCAATGCACTTTTGATACTGGTCTTCTGTGTTTCTTCCTATTCTTGACTCCCTTCATCTACATAATGCTGTATGAGTCTTCACCACGGTAAACGTAAGTCATCTGACAACATGAAATGAACAAGGTATGTTCAGTAATTCACATATTTATTTCAATGTAAAATCAGAACGTGTTTCTTACTTGAATACACCATCTATGTACTTCTGATACTGGTCTTCTGTGTTTCTTCCTATTCTTGACTCTCTTCATCTTCATAACGCCGTTTGATTCTTGAACATGAACCTGGATCATGAGACGACATGAAAATAGACAACATATGATGAATAACCTAAATGTTAGTTATAATGTAAAGTCAGAATGTTTTTATTGAAATATAACACAAAAACAATGTACTTCTGATAACTCTGAGTTTGAGTGTTTACCATGGTAAATGCAGGTCATGTGACAACATGAAACAAAGTATAATGAACAACTCCAATGTGTTTTACAGATAAAATCCGAATGTGTTTCATTTGAATACGTCATAAAATCAATGTACTGATACTGGTCTTCTGTGTTTCTTCCTATGCTTGACTCTCTTCATCTACATTACAGATTAAGTTGACATTTGAATTAAATGATGCTTGTATAATATTAAATAAAACATTATTAATATTAGAAGTATTAGATCAAGCAGTAAAGCTGCTGGCTCCTCCTGTAGGCCTTTGTTGTAATGTGTGATGTACATTAGGCAAAGTCTTTAACACATTATGTATTTTTAGAGTTTTGTTCAATAAAACCATATGATTTCTTGCTTTTGTTTTATTAATTATTGTTATGTCAATGCTATTTGTGCATTTTATGTCATTTTAAAGACTATAGTTTACTTACATCTATTTTATTTACCACAAAAAAAAGTTTAAATTACATTTTTCTGTACTTTGTTTTAATTGGTTAAATTAAATTAATTGTATTAATAAAAAAGTCTTAATTATTTGTAGTAATTCTATCTATTACTTTTGTAGATTCTATTTTAATGGTTCCAATTTTAATAATCAAAAGCATCTCTAATTAATAGATACAATTTTTCATTTATTTTCCAGAAATAGAAACAGGCTACTGCATATTTACATTTTTCTCTAAGATAAATTCAGGTAGATACTCCTTAAACTTTTTTTTAAATTTTACTTTGTAAGGAGGTGAATCAAAACCTGTATATGCATTAAGACTGATCTGAGAAGGGATATCCAAAGGAACAAAAGGACTTCAAAAAGAGAGTAAACACCCCACCTCCCCCTGTTGTGTTTATGACACCCTCTTCACCTCTGCTCTTCCTGCTTCCCCTCCTTCTGCCCAAAAGACTTAGTTTAAAGTTCATTAGGAATAAGGCATTATATGTCATGTGTCTTATGAACCTATTGTTCTTCAATCAATCAATCAATCATTTTTATTTATATAGCGCTTTTAACAACACAGGTTGCATCAAAGCACTGTACAGTATAATGACAGGGATGTATAATGACAGGGATGTATAATGACGAGAGTGACCAATTTCTTATTAAATGCAGAGACGGTCTCTGTAGTCAATTCAACGATAGTCACTAGAAGTTAAGTGTCCCCAACCAAGCAAGCCAGAGGCGACAGCGGCAAGGAAACAAAACCCCATGCATACAGAATGGAGAAAAAAAAACCTTGGGAGAAACCAGACTCAGTTGGGGTCAGTTCTCCTCTGACCGGACGCCCAGCACTTAACTTCCAGTTCAATTTTAAACGCAGCTGTGTCAGGTAGTGTAAATGACTTAGTGTGTGCGTGTGCGTGTGTGTGTGTGCATCAGGATCTGGTGATCTGTCGACGGGTGCATCTAGGTGTTCTGGTCTCTGATGAACATAATCTCTGGGTGCTGATCCACAATCTAGTCTGGATACAAACTGTGAAAACAGATTGAGAAAGAAACAGGACTAATATTAGCGTAGATGCCATTCTTTTTACGATGTCACAAGTACATCGTATTGTAGGAGTAGTGTTCCCGGTTCCAGCAAATCTAAGTAATGCAGCCTAAAAATCCTTTAACGGATTTGAATAATAAAAGGTGTGTTGGTGTGTTATGTGTAGGTTAAGTTAAAAGATGTGTCTTTAATCTAGATTTAAACTGGCAGAGTGTGTCTGCTTCCCGAACAGAGTTAGGAGATTGTTCCAGAGTTTAGGTGCTAGATAGGAAAAGATCTGCCGCCCGCAGTTGATTTTGATATTCTAGGTATTATCAAATGGCCAGAGTTTTGAGAACGCAGCGGACGTGCAGGACTATAATGTGATAAGAGCTCGCTCAAGTATTGAGGAGCTAAACCATTCAGGGCTTTATAGGTAATTAATAAGATTTTAAAATCTATTCGATGTTTGATAGGGAGCCAGTGCAGTGTTGACAGAACCGGGCTAATATGATCATACTTCCTAGTTCTAGTAAGGACTCTGGCTGCTGCGTTTTGGACTAGCTGAAGTTTGTTTATTAAGCGTGCAGAACAACCACCCAATAAAGCATTACAATAATCTAACCTTGAGGTCATAAACGCATGAATTAATATTTCTGCATTAGAGGTTGAAAGCATAGGTCGTAATTTAGATATATTTTTAAGGTGGAAAACGCAGTTTTACAGATGCTAGAAACATGATTTTCAAAGGAAAGATTGCGGTCAAACAGCACACCTAGGTTCCTAACTGATGATGAAGAATTAACAGAGCAGCCATCAAGTGATAGGCTGTGTTCTAGATTATTATATATGGGGTTTTAGGTCCAATTATTAGCACCTCTGTTTTTCAGAATTTAACATTAAGAAGTTACTCATCATCCAGCTTTTTATATCGACTATGCATTCTGTTAGATTCTCAATTTGGTGTGTATCACCAGGCTGCGCTGAAATATAGAGCTGAGTATCATCAGCATAGCAGTGAAAGCTAACACCATGACTCTGATAATATCTCCCAGAGGTAACATGTAAAGGTTGAAAAGTAACGGTCCTAGCACTGAGCCTTGAGGAACTCCATATTTCACTTTTGATCGATATGATACCTCCTCATTTAATGCCACAAACTGATAGCGGTCAGATAGATATGATGTATACCATGCTAAGGCGCTTCCTCTAATGCCAACATAGTTTTCTAGTCTATCCAAGAGAATGTTGTGATCGATAGTATCGAATGCGCGCTAAGATCTAATAGCACTAATAACGAGATAAAACCACGATCAGATGATAGAAGCAGGTCATTAGTAACTCTAATGAGAGCAGTCTCAGTACTATGGTACGGTCTAAAACCTGATTGAAATCCTCACAGACACCATTTTTTTCTAAAAAGGAATACAGTTGTGAGGATACTACCTTTCTAGTATCTTTGACAGAAAAGGAGATTAGAGATTGGTCTGTAATTTACTAAGTCTTTGGGATCAAGATGTGGTTTCTTAATGAGAGGTTTAACTACAGCCAGTTTAAAGGTTTTGGGAACATAACCTAATGACAATGATGAATTAATAATGTTCAAAATAGGATCTATGACTTCTGGAAGCAGATCTTTTAATAGTTTAGATGGAATAGGGTCTAACATACATGTTGCTGGTTTAGATGATTTAACAAGTTTGTACAAGTCTTCTTCTCCTATAATAGAGAAAGAGTGTAATTTTTCCTTAGGGGATCTAAAGCTCATTATCTGATGTGAAACTGTAGTTGACGGCTGCATAGTTACAATTTTATCTCTGATGGTATCAATCTTAGAAGTAAAGAAATTCATGAACTCATTGCAGCTATACTCTTGGGGCATATTAGCACCTGTTGATGCTTTATTTTTTGTTAATTTAGTCACTGTATTGAATAAATACTGGGGGTTGTGTTTGTTTTCTTCTAAAGGGATGAAAAATAATCAGATCTTGCTATTTTTAATGCTTTTCTGTATGACAGCATACTCTCCCGCCAGGCAATACGTAAATACTTCTAATTTGGTTTTTCTCCACCTGCGCTCCATTTTCCGGGCTGCTCTCTTTAGGGTCCGTGTGTTTTCATTATACCATGGAGTCAGATTGTTTTTTTATCTTTTTAAGTGCAAAGGAGCAACTGTATCTAAAGTGCTAGAAAAAAAGAGAGTGCATAGTTTCTGTTACATCAAGTTTTTGCATCGTATTGGATGAGCTAAGGAATTGAGATAAGTCAGGAAGGTTATTTAGAAAGCTTTCTTTTGTGGTGGAAGTGATGGTTCTACCATACTTGTAATAAGGTGCAGAGTTTACAGGTTTAACTATACAGAGTTCACACAAGACTAGATAGTGATCTGAAATGTCATCACTTTGCTGCAGTACTTCAACCATTTTAACATCTATTCCATGTGACAGTATTAGATCTAGAGTATGATTTCTACAATGAGTAGGTCCAGAGACGTGTTGTCTAACCCCAATGGAGTTTAAAATGTCTAAGAAAGCTGATCCTAATGAGTCTTTTTCATTATCAACATGGATATTAAAATCGCCAACAATTAAGACTTTATCTCTGGCCAGTACTAACTCAGAAAATCAGCAAATTCTTTAATGAAATCTGTGCTGTGTCCTGGTGGCCTGTATACAGTAGCCAGTACAAACATGAAAGAAGATTTATCACTAGCACATGATTCTGTAGATAATGTTATATGCAGCACCAAAACTTCAAATGAGTTATACTTAAAGCCTGCCCTCTGAGAAGTACTAAGAATATTGTTATAAATTGTAGCAACACCTCCCCTCTACCTTTTAAACGTGGCTCATTTTTTTATAGAAATAATTTTGGGGGTAGATTCATTTAGAGTAATATAATCATCTGGTTTTAGCCAGGTTTCTGTCAAACAAAGCAAATCTAGCTTCTGATCATTGATCAAATCATATACATAAAGTGCTTTTGTGGAAAGTGATCTAATATTTAGCTGAGCCAAGTTTTATCGTTTGTTTATTTGAATTATAGGTAGTTTTAATTTGTTGGACATTAATTAAATTATTGCTTTTGATTAGGTTTGGACGTTCTCTGCATATTCTAATTCGGGGAACAGACACAGTCTCTATAGTGTGATATCTAGGTGAAAGAGTCTCTATATGCTGAGAATTAACTGCCTTCTGTGACGTGAGGCAGCTAGCAGACGGTCGGTTTAGCTGCTCTGTCTGCTTCCTGACCTGGGCACTAGTTGGTCATGTTGGAGCTATAAGACTATATGCCATATTTCTAGATAGAAGAGCGGCACCACCCCAAGAGGGATGAAGACCATCTCTTTTCAACAGGACAGTTCTGCCCCAGAAACTCATCCAATTGTCTATAAAGCCTATGTTGTTCTCAAGGGCACCACTTAGACATCCAGCCATTGAGACCCAGCAATCTGCTGTAAATCTCATCACCCCGTAAGCAGGAGGACCAGAGCATATTACATTGTCCGACATTGTGCTTGCAAATTCACACACCTCTTTAATATTATTTTTAGTGATCTCCGACTGGCGAAGTCGAACATCATTAGCACCGACGTGAATAACAATCTTACGAAATTTACGTTTAGCATTAGCCAGCACTTTTAAATTTGACAAGATGTCAGACGCTCTGGCTCCCGGTAAGCATTGGACTATGGTGGCTGGTGTCTCTATTTTCACGTTCTGCACAATAGAATCGCCAATTACTAGAGCACTTTGATCAGGTTTCTCAGTGGGTGCGTCACTGAGTGGGGAGAACCTGTTTGATGTTCTGATCGGAACGGAAGAGCGGTGTTTTGACCTTTGACTAGTGCGTCTCATGGTCACCCAATTGCCCTGCTGCAGGGGCTCTGAAGCTGGAACCGAACAATGTACACGATTCACTGTACTAGTCGCATCCAAAGCAGTATCTACAGCCCTCGCATTCTTACTGTCCTCAATTAAAGTTTGGATACGTGTCTCTAATTCTAAAACCTTCTCTGTCAGCCTAGCTATTTCCCCTGCATTTATCACACGTGAATCCCTGATCGCTAATAGAGAAGGATAAACTATACATGTGACAGACGGTGCAAGTGACGATGCAGGGAGAAGCCATTTACTCACCGTAAGGATTCACTTACCACTCTTGTTTTGATGAGCTTGTGAAAATGGAGCGAACGAGCGCGAGGAACAAATGAACAGGAGCGGGGGGAAAAAGCACAATCGGGCGCGAAACGCTGGTGGGAGCAAAGTGAATCGCTAACGAGTACTAACTCACCGCCGAGTTTTAGATTAAAGCGAACGAACTAACAGCAGTCTAATTAGTTAGATTAATTTAATAGTATCAACGATATGTACACAGTTGAATTATATTTGATCGTTAGAGAAGAGGTGATAAATTGAAAAGCGAAGCTACACGAAGCTACACGCAGCTACAAACAAACCAACCTCTCAGCAGACAGGAGCAATCGAGCAGCTGTTCTTCACTTTCATGTTTGGTCTCATTGGAAAGGTCTCAGTACGATTGGTAAATTGGTCTCAATTTCACAGTAATCACTTATATTATGCAAAAGATTAGAACTTGGTAGAACTGTGTTCTGTTGAGAAGGGGGTGTGTCCTCCTTTTGGGTCTCTACGTGTTTCCAGCCAGGTGTGACCCTGGAGCATGGGAACCTAAACACCAAAAGGTTTTTACAATTACGTTTGGTATCTCTTTGTCTGGTCTGAGTATATAAGGAAAGTGACAAAACACAACAAGGCGCAATTCTGTAGCCAGATCGGCCCGTAGTGGGGTGTGTGTCCTCATACACTACACTATGTACTTTTTAAAGACCAGGTATACTGACCTTTTAAGTTTGTTTTATTATGTTTTGTGTTATTTTTGTACTGCTGATCAGTTGTGCAAATGTCTATTAATTATACCAATTTGGAAACTGTTCTTGCCTGGCAAAATAAATGTTCATCTTGGTTAACTTATAATATTGTCTGAAATAACTTTTCTAGTAGGTTAGTGACTTCTGAGGTTTTCCGCATTGTTGGCAGATCAATTGTGAGTCAGATCAACGATCGATGGATGGAGCTGTCTGGAGATCTTGACTTCTGGCCACCAAACTGGCTTAGCATGCTATTACTTAGGGAACGCATAAAAAAATTACTCTTTTTGAGTCTATCGAGGAGATGGCTACATTAAGGTAAGCGATCTACGGGGTAGACTCTGACTAAGACCTGGACTAGCCCAGATGTGTCGTCAGTCTGTTCTGGCCAAACAAGGTCTCTAAGCGACCCAGACTCCTAACGAACGATAAGTCGAAACTAAATTTGGATCATTAATTAACTATAATATTTCCTAATCACAACTAGAGGGATCAGCAATTACATTTTAATAAATAGAAGTAAAATCACGAAGGATTGGAGTCAGATAAATGTATGTGTAAGGCCAGTACTATAATTGGAAATACAAAAGATTAATAAATATTAGTGATTTTTAATGAGACGCAAAGAAAAGATCGAACACGCATTGACCTTCGACCCGGGCCTCTGGATTCTGTTCTGCAGGAAAAGGGGGACCCTTACATTTTATTATTAGCAGACCAGTCCAGAGCATTTATATACGTTGTCATTATTACAGTACATCTTACAGTCAGTGCTTTGGACTATGAGATGGACATGTGCTCTGGAACAATCTCCCTAACTCTGTTCGGGAAGCAGACACACTCTGCCAGTTTAAATCTTTTTAACTTAACCTACACATAACACACCAACACACCTTTTATTATTCAAATAAATAGGCTGCATTACTTAGATTAGCTGGAACCGGGAACACTACTCCTACAATACGATGTACTTGTGACATCGTAAAAAGAATGGCATCTACGCTAATATTAGTCCTGTCTCTTTCTCAATCTGTTTTCACAGTTTGTATCCAGACTGGATGGTGGATCAGCACACAGAGATTATGTTCATCAGAGACCAGAACACCTAGATGTGCACTGTGGACCAATCACCAGATCCTGATGAACACACACACACACACACACACACACACACACACACTAAGTCATTTACACTATCTGACACAGCTGCGTTTAAAATTGAACTGGAAGTTAAGTGCTGGGCGTCCGGTCAGAGGAGAACTGACCCCAACTGAGTCTGGTTTCTACCAAGGTTTTTTTTTCTCCATTCTGTATGCATGGGGTTTTGTTTCCTTGCCACTGTCGCCTCTGGCTTGCTTGGTTGGGGACACTTAACTTCTAGTGACTATCGTTGAATTGACTACAGAGACCGTCTCTGCATTTAATAAGAAATTGGTCACTCTCGTCATTATACATCCCTGTTATTATACTCTTCTACATTATACTGTACAGTGCTTTGATGCAACCTGTGTTGTTAAAAGCGCTATATAAATAAAAATGCTTGATTGATTGATTGATTGATATAAACTCACTTTTGAGCTGGTTTTAAATTCTGAATTTTTGGATTTAGATTTTGCTCCAACAAGTATAAATTAATATGTAAATATTAAAGCTTGTGATTGCACATTTTCACAAAACGGAAGCTTTTTGACATCATTTGGAAATTGCTGTGGCATTGTTACAGTTCATGGTTGCAGTGAAACAAATTAAAATGATAGTTTTTAATCAAACTTCAAATCTCTAATGCCAAAACATCAATGCAAAACAAAAAGAAACCGATGTAAAACACAGGGCTTATAAACACATGACACAATCAGGGAGAACAAAAACAGGTGAGGAGTAATCGAGGATAATTAATGGAACACAGCTGAGACAAATGGAACCTACTAAAACAGGAACTACCAAATATGGGCGTTAAGAAACAGGAGGCAGGAACACGGGGAAAATAAAACCGATACAGACCACAAATATAACGCCTGTCATGAATATTGGCGTGTACAAATAGAACTACAAGAATACAACGGTGAATTAAGCTATAGCATGAAATAGCACTGCTTAAAAAAAAACATGTTTTAATGTAAATTCTTCCAAAGAATCTGGAAGCAGGTGTATGTACTGCTAGTTACTACCCTCCAAATCAACAGCAACAATGCTAGTTTCACAGAATCGTGACTTGCTGTTAGCTGCGTATCTCCACAATCAGAAACCAGGAACTCCACTCCGGTAGGCTTAGCAATTTGTCGCTAAAATCGGAAACTTTTCAAACTACACTTTTCCTCCAAAAGCACCTAGCAACATATTTAGTGATGTTAAAAACTATTATTTGGCAACTTTTGACTCAAATGATTAAAAAAAAGCCACACATTTAACATTTAAATTACACGAAAAGAGAAAACCCAAAGCGTTGCGTCAGTTAAGTTAGCTGCTATTTGCTAACTGTTCAATAATAATAAAATAGTTTACTGATTTAAAAATTGTTCATTTATATTATACTTTTTTTTTATTAGCGTATACTGGTGACTTTTGACATTTGGGTACCTAATATAGAAATATCTAGAAAAATTGGGAAGGTACTAGCTGGCGACACTGGATAGGCATCGGTTTCAACACAACATTGATTAAGAAGCTAAATGATAAATAATAAGCTGACAAAATGATTGTTCTCTATTTGTTTTTCTTCTTTAGTCACGTTTGATCTCGTTTCACTGTGAAATCATTTCTACACTGATCAAGTGTGAGGTCTCGCGTGTGCATTCAGAGGTTTATAAAATCAAAAATGCACTTATTTTTTCAGGACAATGCTGCATAAAATTATTAAATTAACATTGGGCACATTTCGTTATAACAATGACATTTAAATTTTAATTAATAAGTATCAAATTAACCATACAGTCTTAGGGCTATTTTACGACAATCCTGCAAAAAAATCAAATCAAATCAAAGTAATAACCATAAGGTGGCGCTACTCTGCTAAGAATATAAGCTCTGCAGCTTATACACAAAGAAACCTGTGGGCACAAGTACAATAAACAATTGGTCACACCATTAGATATTTTCAGTACTTACCAATACTAATCTGAAAGTAAAAGACTATGCTGATTATAATCAGGAAATGAAATGCATGTGAACACAGTTTGCTGTTGGTTGGTACAATGAAAGTTGTATACAATTCAATATTTTTTTAAAATTGCGTGACTGTTAATGTTAATGGAAATTCCAAAGAATGAGAGACTACGTGTTCTTATCAAGATTTAAGAGACTTGAGATAAATCAAAAAGAGCTTTGCTGTGACAACTCCACAAAAATATAGTCACACATGGTGTATTGTAAATAAAATGTTCTTTTAGAGAAATAGAACCATGGAAATGGAAACACTAGAACAAATGAAGAACAAGTTATATTCAATTCAGATTCAAGTTTATTGTTTGTGGTCATGTCTTCATCATGAGGATAAATGTGGTGTATCAACCAAAACAAATCTGATTGATTGTTTGATTGTTTTAAAGGGATATAGCTCTGAAATAAAAGTATTTTTTCTATACATGTATATAATTAATTTATTCATTTTTTTTTCTTTTTTAATAGAACGAAAAACAAAAATACAGGTTTTGATTTCCTTAATTTCCACAAAATTAATTACACTTACATTTTAAGTATGTTCACTTAAAATGTGCATTTATTTGCCATAAATGTTATATACATAAAAAGCTTAGTTTTTAATGGAATGAAAAAAAACTTAATTTTAACCCTAAACCAAGTACAAGATGTTATTTAAGGGGATTCTTCATAGTAAGCTCCTCCGTTTTCTCCATAAAAACTGTTTTTCTAACCCCTACAGCTAAACCTTCTCCATAGATAGATACAAATTTTCTGTACGTTGGATTTTTAAAATACAGTTTCATGATTTTTGCGCACAAAACCTATTTTAAGATCTTTGACAAAAAGCCGCTTAAAGAAAATAGGGTGTCCAAAGTAAAAATGGTGTCAAGACCCAATGACTTAATATGCATTAATTCCATTGGCAGCTCTTTCATAAGTCTCAGCGGAAAGACAATAAAGTCTACTGCAAGAAAAATTGTGTGTTTTTCAGTCAGGCTTACATTTCTTCCTCTGCTTTTCGGCTGTCATTAACTTCTTCACAGCGTCTTGGATGTTTATCTTCAGTAGGTCTACGATCACACACTTTGCTTGGAACTGAGTGGTGAGTAAATCGCTACCTTTTTCTGTTGGATCCTGACTCGATAATTTAATAAAAGTCAGGATCTGCTGCAGATGTGACGTGTACAAATCTATTTTCTTTTCAGCCTTCTCCAGATCAGCCAGTGCTTGAGTGATATAACCAGTGTCTTTTCTTTTGATAGTGGCCAGTGCACGGTTATAGAGAGGAATAACTCTCCAGATGTACCATCCTCCAAAGCTTTGGTGTACATCTCAATGCTTTTCGGTAGGCGCCCTTCTCACGGAGATTGTTTCCAGATCTAATGTAATAGTAGACCATGGAGGATGGAGACTGTTTAGTCAAAAATGTCTGCTTTGCTCTCAACAAGTCCCTCATCAGCTGTTCCTTCTTCATCTCAATGGGCTTTTCCTCACTGGAGTGCATCAGAGCCACAAACCCCAGCACTCATGAAGAGCACGGCACTATTACATCACGCTGATCTGAGAAAACGTCGTCCTTCGTAAATTCCATCCAAAACATCAAGGTAGACAGAAAAAGCTCTTCCTCATTTGTGATTTTCGAATGTCTTTTCAAGAAACCTTGAGAGTCTGATGTTCACCAGAATATTTCTGGCTGCTTTTGCCTTCTCAAGATGGCTTTCCATACTTGGAAATGATTTCATTAATAGACATGTGAGAACGGAGATCATTGCATCGTGAGTTTGAGAGTTGATATTTTTCAGGTAGCGATTAACTGCATCCTCAAATAAAACCTCTGTGGATTCACTCGGCATCAATATACTCGCAAGACGTGACATCAGCATAGTTGCAATACGGTTTAGATCGATGTGCAAACTATAAAGAGATGTGTTGAGGCTCATCACTAGTTTGACTACGTCAGAGAAATGACTGGTGCACATGATGAGCTGAGCAGATCCTGGACTTCCTTGACGAGCCGCTCGCCCAAATGCTTGCTGTTCAACACGGACGTTCAGAGGTAAGAAGGTTTGCACCACAAATAGTCCTCCAGCTTCATTTACACGTTCACAAACCTTCAGGTCTGTACCTCGACCTGCTAGATTAGTTGCAATGATGACGTCCCCCATTTGGATGGTTTTATTTATTATTGTAGAGTTATTCATGTTGTTATTTACATATAGTTTTAGGTTATCTTTTGAAATGGTGCCAGCAAGAGTCTTGTAAAATGTTTTTGCACGATTGATCGTTTTCGCAAATTATAAGAGCTGCTCGTGGACCTCGATAAACTGTGGAGGTCACTTGATGTTTAACAACATTACAGACGGTACTGACCCACTCTTTTCTTCAGCTATCACCAAGCCCTCCAACTCATAAAGTTTCCTTCGTCTAAAGGAGGGAATCTTACAGGTTTCAATGCCATCGTAGAGTTTCTTCAGCATGTCAAGCTCTGTTTGTTCACCCAAAGTTCCCGTGATCCCATAGATCTTGTTTGGGTATTTCTTAAATAAACCCACATTAGACATGAAGTTTGTGATTAGACTCATGTTGGACAGTTTAGTTTGGTGTTTCATCTCCAGGAACTGCTGAAGTCCTTCCCCCCATTTCATGTTGTTTTGTACAACACCAGTGCATTGATAATCAACAGGAGAGACTCCATCTCCATGAAGGACGTATTCATGCCCCAGAGTCATTTTGGTGGCTTGCAGAGCATTTTCAATCCAAGTTTGTAATTTGCCATTAATGAGATCTTGAAGGCCTGGGATATGAGAATCAGTCTGTTCCCCCATTGATTCAAACTGAAAACACCTTTTAATTAATTTTTCCAGTGAATTAACGAGAGTGTCCTCCTCAGAGTACACTAAACGACATTTTCCATCACCAAGGAGAAAAACTGATATTTCTTGTTTCTTACTTGTGCCTTTGTGACTGATCTCCTTTAGTTTCTCCAAATTCCCATCAGGCCCTTCCTGGTAAAGTTGAAAGAAATACTCAGGACATTTCCCCACAAACATGGTGAGGAATGCCTGAGTTTGAAAGCGACACTTGCATTATCTAGTTCTTTGCTGCATCTGTAGAATTCTGCTCAATACGGAGTTGATCAATATTTTCATTTTCACAAATGATTTCAGACAGCACCTGAGAGAAGAGCCGAGTGGGTCCTAAAATCTCTCCATTGTCAAAACGCTTCAGCTGATGTACAATTAACCAAATTTCAGCCAGTAATCCATTGAGAGATTCCATGATTGGCATATTACTATTCAAGTAAACCACTTCAAGACCTTTGTCCAGCATTAGCGAGTCCACCTCATCCACTATAACGCACTGAAACTTTCTGTTAGGTCTCACATCTCTTCTGTGGAAGCGCTGTCTCAGAAAAAAATCACCATAAAACTTTCAGTGGTACCATAAACAACTTGAGATTCATAGCACTTCTTCAGCTCTTTATCTTCTGATTTATTAGTGTTGACGCCAACAGAGATTCCAAGTCTCTTATAAAATGCAAACCATTCTTCAGCATCTCTCTCAGCAAGTACAGGAGAACTGGAGATGATATCCGGGGTGTTTTTTATCAATGCCTGATATGCTGCAAACATTGCAACGATACACGACTTTCCTTCTCCTGTTCCG
Source organism: Puntigrus tetrazona (assembly GCF_018831695.1). Taxonomy (NCBI): domain Eukaryota; kingdom Metazoa; phylum Chordata; class Actinopteri; order Cypriniformes; family Cyprinidae; genus Puntigrus; species Puntigrus tetrazona. The sequence goes on from NW_025047681.1 coordinate 1,702,749, forward strand.
ACCTGAACCAGTCGACTCGATTTAGAAAGAACTAGAATGCACCAGCTCACCATCTGAGTCAGGCGAGGTTTCTTTCCGATTGTCTTTTCTGCAGATTTGCAGAGCTTAAACAGAATCTCCTTTATTCCTCCTAGATGCGGTGCTGAAGAAGCTGAAAGACAATCAGAGACAGAAGACACTATATCCTTCACCTCTGCCATAGTTTGTTCATCAATAACTGCTTGTTCTTCAATTTCCTCTATGATCTCGTCCAGCGTTTTGTCTTTAGTGTTGACCGTTTCGTTAATTTTGTCCTCAACACGATCCACAATCTTTTCATCGTTTTGTAAAGTCAAATCTGACACTTTTATTTTGTGAATCTCCATTCGATAAAGCATTCTCATCATCCATGTGTGAAAATCGTCTTTTTTTCCATTAAATTCCTTGACAAGGGCTTTAAACAACTTTATAACGTCGTCTTTCCCCCATTTCCCGTTCTTATGCAGAGAAAGCAGTCGTGATATCAGCAGTTTCCCTGATACTTCCATTTTCAGAACTTTAGCCTTGATATTGTTTAGCAAGTCTGTCTGTGGTTTAAAAAGAAAATGAATCCTCTGCTAAACTTACAAACATAAGCAGACTTATTTATAATACTTACACCATTTGACGACTTCTTATTGTTTGAGTTGTTACAGCGAAGCTCTTCTAGAGTCATCTGTGAAGAGTCTCAAGGTAGTTACGTTATATCGGTATGAGAAGATGACGTTTTATGCTTTGGAATTTCCCCTTAGCCACGATATCAGTTTGGTTTGTCATGTGATTTAAAAGATTGGGAAGTGCGTACCGGTATTTACATATTTGCATTGCCAAAATGGCGTGATTACAGTTGAATAGTTGTGTATACAGGTATCTTTGCATTTCAGGCGTGGTGTGATGGTGCTTTATTCACCCACAGGTTATTTATGGAAAGCATTCACGAGTCTGGCGTGACTGCTACGCTGGTTTCTTTTCTTTCTGTTTTGCTTTGCAGACATTCTTCACTTATCATTATGCATGTTTTTTTTTATTTTGTATAAAACATACTGTTAACCTTTTGTTAATATACAAGATGACTAGTAGTGTGCACTTGCTGTGTGGTTAAAGGTTGTTTCGTAATCGGTTTCGAAAGGGGTAGAATGAAGCTTTCTGTAAGCCAAACTAAATTGTGCCGTGTAAACACGTTAAACTCGGGTCGTCGGCGCATCCTGTGATTTAGGGACACAGACGCTGAACGATGATAGTGAAAGCATAGCTCAACGAAAATAATGAAATTTGACAATTTGCCTTTGTTTGGGTGTATCGCCACCTTGTGATCAAGAACAAAAAAAACCCACTATGCAACCAGCTCCTGCTCGGGGCAACATAAGCCTCCTGAGAGCAAAAAACAAAAATAATTTGGAGAAAATATTAATAAATGCTTTAATTACACGCAGGTATTAAATATTTTATGAAGTTAACAAAAACAATGTCATCTTATTAAATAATGCAATACCTGATAAAAGAAACACTATGTCTGTAATATTGGAACTGTATCAGAATTTAATGCTGTGCGCTTTAACAGAAAAAACACATTATCAGCCCAAAAACAAACAAATGCAAAAATACATAATTACCTATTTATTTTTGCATTTGTTTGAGTTTTTTTAAAATCTGTGGCCTTGTTTATTTTTATTGCTATTTTATTGTTTCTGGATTTGATTACAGATGTTTACGGCCATTACAACGAATTTTTAATGCTAAATCTTTTGACATGTTAGCGTTTGGGCCGGACTTTTATTTTGGTGCGGTGGCGTCATACGGACGCGCCGCGCATCGGCTGAATAAAGGTCTGTGTTTTTTTTACTTTTCAGGTTTTAAAACCAACGCCAGCAGCACGGGCTGTTTTTCAGCGACATCTGGTTTAATGTTGATCTAATGTAAGACTGTAGCATTTTATCTGACGTTAATGTGCGTTGTTTATTAGAGAAAGTCTTCTGATGAATCATATTATAATAAACTGTCAAAGTGAGTCCCGTGAATGAGAGAGTTTTCACTACCGTCGCTCTTTCTCTGAAAATAGGTTTATTCGTTGTTTTTTCCTACCCTGGTCACAACCAACTGTAACTGTGACCAACTAACTTGACCTATTTATTGTAATGGAATAAAACCATTCATAAAAAAAAACAACAACCCTGTAATAAAAATGGATTAAATTGTTAATTTAGTATACATGTGGTTTTGTAAAATGCATTTTTCACAATTTCTCACTGGTGTTATCTTCCAATATTATGTTAATATTTAAAAAAAAAAAAAAAAAACTACAACAACTTTAAATTTGTTTTAAAAACGATATGTTTCCCTTAAATGAATCCACACTAAAATCATTAAGATGTCATTTGCGTATTCAGTTTTAAATTCAAAAAAAGGAATCCATCTTGTCACGAGTACTGACGTCTGAACTAAGGAGGTGACTGAGATGAGATGAAGTTGGTTTATACTTGTCTTCCTGTTCGTTTTGTCCCGTTTTAATCGTGACAGGTTGAACAAATTCCTGGTGAAGCAGCTGAGATCCATGTGACTTTTTAAAGATGGCGTTTATTAAAGAGGAGAGCGAAGACTTCAGGATTGAAGAAGTGTTCAGTCTCAAACGGGAATGTACCGAGACACGAATAGGTTGGTTTTCGTTCTTCAAGCTGAAGTCACTCATTTGACTTGATTACAGTGCCAACTGTTTTTTGAAAAGCCACAATTTAAGTGGTTTTATTTGATTATTGAGATGTAGAGGTCGCGTAACCATAAAAATACTTAATAATAATACAACCAAGGCAGAATATAGTACAACATCAGAGCAGTAATATTAACTAAAAGAGCAGTAACTTGAGTTATACATTATTCTGCCTTTGTTTTACTATCTAATAAAGTTTGCTATGTTTAAAATTTAAATGAAATCAGATTGATCAGTTGCATTGAGGATGTGAAAATACAACATTTAATAACACGTTTCTACTTCTCATCTCAAACACTCGACTGACGTTATGAAGTGAGTTTAGATTCATGCAACATATTTCATAATATTTCAAGCAGTGATAAAGGCTACGTCGACTAGCATTTCATTATAGATGTACTTTATTCTGGCGAAACTCGGATAAGCGATAAATTTACGTAGTCATGTTGAATCAGTGGCCATTGTCATGTTTATTTCTGCACGGTTTTGATGCTTTAAAAGTGTTGTATCTTCCTTTGTTTGCCTTAGACTTGTTGGCGCCGAAAGAGCAGAATGAAGATGTGAATGAAAACGACTGTTTCACAACCGAAGGGAAATCTTTTAGTTCGCAGCCCGAGGAGGCTTCCACGCAAAAAAGCGATCCGAAAGCGCACTTAATTTGCCAGCAGTGTGGAAAGAGCTTTGCACGGAAGAGCAGTCTCAAGATCCACTCGAGAATTCACACCGGAGAGACGGCGTTGGCGTGCGGTCGGTGTTTAAAACGTTTTGCACAAGAAGAAACCTTTTACACTCACATGAGTCTCCACGCCGGAGGAAGCCCTCACGTCTGCGAACTCTGCGGAATAACCTTGAAACGAAAAGGAAATCTTAAGAGTCACATGAGAAGTCACACTGGAGAGAAACCGTTCGCGTGCGATCAGTGTAAAAAACGGTTCACGCGTAAAGGAAGCCTCAGTAAGCACGCCAGGATTCATTTAAGAGAGAGCCGTTTCGTGTGTCATCTGTGTGCAGTGGGTTTCGAAGACATGAAACGACTTAAAAGGCACCTGGTAACTCACATCGGACGGAAGCCTTTTCTGTGTCACCGGTGCGGAAAGGCCTTCACGCACGAAGGAAACCTTAAGAGTCACGTAAGAATTCACACCGGAGAGAAGCCTTTCAGCTGCCCACAGTGCGGAGTCGGTTTCACTGAAAAAAGAAGCCTCACGGACCACGTGAGAATCCACACCGGAGAGAAACCTTTCACCTGCCAAGAGTGCGGAAAGAGTTTCACTCGGAAAGGAAGCCTCAAGGTCCACATGAGAATCCACAACAGCGAGAAACCTTTCTCCTGCTCGCTGTGCGAGAAGAGGTTCAGACATAAAAGAACGCTTAACATCCACGCCAGAGTCCACACCGGAGAAAGACCTTTCCCGTGTCTCCAGTGCGAAAAGAGATACGCGAAACGCGTCGATCTGAAAAGGCACGCGCGGTCTCATTCTGACAAGAAGCTGGCCGGATGCGCAGAGTGCGGGAAGACGTTTAAAAAAAGAGGCAGCTTCGAGAAGCACGTGTGCCTTCACTCTGGAGAGGTTAGGGTACCTTTGGGTCCTTGAACCACGTAAACAGCGGAGTCTACGAAGAAAAAAGTGTTAGTTCGTTCAAATATGAAAATTAGCCTGCTTTACTCGACTCTAAAGCAGATTCCGTTATTCCGTATCCTAAAACTGTGGTTTGTATAGTCTCTAAATTCACTGAAATATAATGTCCTCCTATGAGGACACGGGGTCTTGGGAGGTTAAGAGCAAGTCAGTTCGGATGTCATATTCAAGAACGTTTATTTGTTGGATGTTTATGACGTGATATAGATTTCTGTACATGTAATCAGTTACTAGCCAGCGCTGCTCATAGTCTTCTCCTGAAACAAGGTTCTTCAGAAACGCAGAAGACTTTCTGCACAATGTGAAGTTTGAGGTAATGAGAGAAAACACCTGAACAAGAAGCTGCTCCTAAGGTGACTAAAGGAAGAGGAACAATCAAGGTGTCATGAAACATGAAAAAAGTAATGACCACTGACAAAAGCACACTTGTTTACTGAAAAAAAAAAAACATAATGCTGTTATTTTCAGCCATTATTTTTGCACTTAGTGTAAATAGCATGTAATTAGAAAAGAAAGGATTAGCAGACTTGCTGATTGCTGGACATTCAGTCAGTAACCTTAGGTTGATGTCCATTCTTAAATATAGATCATTTATTCTATTGCCGGCTATCTAATGGCCACTTGTATAGACTCATTCACACAATATAGCCAATTATCGGATATTTTCACTGCAGGAACAGGTGTACATGAAGAATTTGCAATACGTTGCAAAAACTGCTCAGAAACATGACATGGAAAAAGATCAAGAAAACCAATGTCCCGCTTAAAACAGCAGCGCTCTTTAATTTTTCCCCTTCCTGCTACTGTTTAATGGATTAAAGTTTGTTTTCTGTCTTATTGCAGAAACTTGCTCTTCAAAGAGTGTACTTTTTCAGTGCAAGAGTCTGATTCTCCCATTACTCTCCCTCTGTCTTCAGTGCTTTTTTTGAAAAATGTATTTAAAATGTATATTTTTGTTCAGCACCAAAATAAGATTCAACAGTGGCCGTAACATACTCTTGCAGCATAAATCAGGGGTGTCTGCTCAATCCTGCTCCTGGTTTCCCGATAATGTACTGAAGAGTTTAACTACAACCTGCTCCAACACACATGCTGGAGGTTTGTGGTGATCCAGATCTCTCTAATTAGCTGGCTTAATTGGGGTTAAAGCTAAACTCTGCAGGATTGGGCACCCTAAGAGCAGAATTGGGCACCCCTGCCCAAAAGTGTTACTCCACCCCAAAAAGTTCAATTATGTCATTAACTTACCGCCATGTAGTTCCAAACCCGTAAAGTCTTTTGCTTCTTCAACACAGCATTTTTGATGAAAACCAGGAGTCCAGTGACTGTCCCATTGGCGGTCATCAACTGGCACTGTAAAGGAGCAGAAAAATATGAAAGACGTGGTCTGAATGCCCATCGGTGGTTCAACCGGAATATTGTGTGATATACTTTTGGTATGAAAAGAAAACTAAAATAATGACTTTATGCGCCATTTTGGACACCATCTGGTGCATGCACATTGGATTCAGTTCTGTGTTAGACGCAATGGAAAGATGTCTTGTGTATTTAGGCTTTGATTTGTAGAAACATTTCATTCTGTGACGCTGCTGTGATTTTACACTGTTGAATTGTTGAATAAACTCATTTTCTTTCTATACAAGAAAGTGTTCTTGTAGCCTGTTACATTACAGTTAAACCAGATGACAGAAGGAGCATTCAGACTACGTCTTTCACACTTCTCTGCACCCTGACAGTGGGCCAATCACAATCCTCAATCTTAAATTGTGTTCCGAAGATGAAGGAAGCTGTTATGGGTTTGGAACAACGTGGGAGTAAGTGATTGGCAATTTTTGTTTAGGGGCGGAGTAACCCTTTAAATTCACTGAGGTGGTAATAACAAGGATTTAAAAGGACAGGTTTCCAAATATGAACCACTCCAAACCCATGCAATTTTTTTACATTTTTAAAGGTCAAGTTAACACTAAAACAAGTTTTCTGGAGGTAAATTTGTGTAATTAACTGATCATGTCAGTTCTGATGTTACCACAACATAATACAACAACATCAAACTTCATTGGTTCTTGAGTCTTTGACAATGATTTGCAAGAACCAATGCTGTTTGATACTTATGTAGAAGCTAATACAATTGAACCCATATTGTAAACGAACACGTAAATGTCTGTTTTCAGCATATAATCTTATTGATTCAGAGGTCTTTAAAAAGTAACATGTAGATTTTGTGTGTCATATTCAGACACTTACTCTGAAGTCATTGTCTGAAAATGTTACTACTGACTAGTTTTACAAACTATTGAAGAAAACAGGTTTGTGCAGAGGTTTGGACGAACATTAAGTGAATAACTGATCAAAGAATTGTCCTTTTGGGGAGAGAAAGACTGCTTGAAAATAAACGGACTGGCATCCTTATCCAGGCGCTCTTGCATTGTCATTTCTGGAATGTCCTCTAAATGCTTCGACCTGAGTAACTGGATCAGCTTTGAGAGATGACCATCTAGGCCTTCGAAAAACAACTTGCTCGGGTGCTTTGAACAAGCCTGGTGAACTCTTTGCTGATTTGCTAATTTAACAAATATGGCAGGATCTCTTAAAGCTTAAAACATTCAGGATGTTGAAACATTTCTGGGTCATTGCCCTGAGGTAAATCTTGAAGAAAATTGGTTTCACACCACCTAGGTGTTATCTACAATATTCCTGGTTGTAAATATTACTTGAGCTGCCATTCATGTAATATTTATGCTAATTCTAATATCACGTGAAGGCAGAATAACTACAAACTTTCTACTTTCTATTTTACACAACCCGACATTACATTTGTGTTCTTTCAGTTTAAAGATCTAAGATGCTTTTTTGGAATAAGCATTGATTGTGCTACACGTTATATTCAGTAATTTATTAAACAACGTTAATTCAATGCAAAATAATTAATATTTAGTTTTTAGCCACAGAGAAAAACTTCTTATTTAACAGGATCATGAAATATGTAATATATAATGTTATTATTTAACACACAATGTATACTACATATATTATTTTTTGCAATCATTTGCAATAATCAAGTTTTCACGTTGATTTAATATAATCTAATAATTCAATGCAATTGATTTCTGTTTTTTTTTTATGTATTTATTTTGTACTGGTTTTAACAGACGTGTTTTCTGCATATGAATTTCTTCAGCGAGCACAAGACTTTTATTTTGACGTGGCGATCTGACGTCATAAGGCCGCGCCGCGCTCCTGCGCCTGTGATTCGTCTGAAGAAAGGTTGGTGATTTAAAGTGTTTAAATATTATAGTTTTTTTTTTTTTACAAATCGTTCGTTTGTAACGTTGCAGTGTTTCGCCCAGCATTTCTTATTCTTTCTGAGTAAAGCGTGTCCTCACGTGATTATAACAAACACGGTGCGTTCACTAAACCCTAAACTAGTTTGTAGAAAACACGGGTTCAGTCGTGAGAAAAAAAAGAGCATTTTAAAACCGCAAAGCATTTGATTCAATTGACGCGTGAAATGATTCAGTGATTCGAATCGCGTGAACGAAACAAACACGCTCCTATTAACACCTTTTACTAACGAACTTAAGTTTCGTGAAAGTACAAACTATTAAATATAACCTATAAACAATTAAATACCAAATATGTAACACAAACACTTAGTTGCCCTTTTGTGTGGTTAGTTTTGTTTGTTAAAGACCATTGACTATTACCTTGACTCTACAGAGGTAAAAATCTGGCCGAGACTCTCACAGAAAGGAAAATAATTCCAACCTAAATCTCTATCAATTATTCTTACCTTAAACAGATCCAGCAGACACAGAAAACCTGGCTGAAGCAGCCGAGATCCACGGGACGCTTTATAAAGATGGCGTTTATTAAAGAGGAGAGTGAAGATATAAAGATCCAAGAGGTGTTCAGCCTGAAGCGAGAAGATCCTGAGGAACAAACAGGTATTGAACTGCGCCTTCATCTCCATTTTCAGTCTCTTCACGTTCCATTATATCTCTGTACATCTTCACTTTCCACTAGTTTTCTTGTTCATTTTCCCCTCAACCTGTTATGAACAGAACTTTCTCCACCATCTCTTATTCTGTTTTGCAGTAACATGATATTTAATGTGGTGTTGTTCTATCCTATGACTTAAAAAACTATAGATTTAACAAAACTACTTGTTAAAACGACTTAAATTGCCTATATTTCAAGGCAAAATACACGCATTTCATGGTTAAACTATTGCAAAACCATGGTTAATTTGTGGTTATGCTAGAATTTTAGCGATTTTGTGGTTATTTGCCCCAGCTCCCTCTGAATGATGTTTTATAACTTTCGTCTGCTGCATTACTTTATTATAAATTGTAAAGGTACAGATGTTCTTTACTATAGGTCGTTCTCGAGTATAAGGGGCTTTCCCTGTCGTTAATGCTTAAACGGTTTAAACTGCACGAAAATGCTGCAATGTGGCTTTAATCATCTAAATTTAAACAAAAGGTGTTTGGACAACATTTACAATGTCCCTTTATTTTCCCCTACAACCTAAAAAGCTCTCTATTATCCCCACCTTATCTCCATATTTTGTCAATTTAGGCTAGGGCTGGTCGATAACGATAATTATCGCAATTTAATTTTCCTCGATAGAACAATATGAAGAGTTCAGTAAACGATCAATATAAAGTTTGAGGCAAAATCGGAAAGAAACGGCACGATTCATTTGAATCGCGCCGCACGGACCGTTTAATCTGCTCGAATCAAAGTATCACCTTGCCTTAATTTAGGCTATTGTTTCATTAATCATTTCTATTACCTTTTTATCTACCTATGTGGGTATTGTGAATATTTAACCATAATAAAAATGAATCGTAATCTTGAAGCTAGAGGTAAGCAGCGATCTCTAGATGGTTGCCAACTCTGTGTTAAACGGTTAGACTGTGTGATTTTACCAATGTTGGTTAACTGGTGACGAATAGATAAATGGACACATTTTACAGCAGTAGCACGCCATTTACAAATATGCTGTTTTTATTTGTCGTATTTTTTTTTGTTGAGATTCCTGTGATGACTCTGAGGATTATACAGTTGGAGGAAGGAAAAGAAAAAATGGACGCAGTTGGCAGAAGTGTGTTAATAAAAGGAGAAGAATGATGGGACAAACGTATGTTGGGATGAGAGGGAACGAAGAAGTGAACATGGAGCCCCGGGTGATGGGACCAAGATGTCAGTCCGCTGGATGCGTAAAGTCCTCCAAGCATCAGTGCAGCGCAATTGGAGAAGCAGACAGGGAGAACATTTTTAAATGTTTTTGGGAGAACATGAACTGGGAGGAGAAAAAAATGTATGTTCGTGGTTTGGTGGATGTGGTCCCAGTGCAGAGGAAAAGAGGGCGTGACAATTCCAGGAGGTTATCTACTCTTGTTTACTTTTTAAAAGTTGATGGACAGAGAAGAAGGGTGTGTAAAAGTTTCTTTTTGTCAACGCTTGGATTAGGGGAATGGTCTGCGCTTAGCTGGGTCCAAGACACAGGGAATACACAGCAGAACGCAGCATCGCGCATCAGATGTGAGGATCGTGAGTTCATGAGGAGTTTTCTGCAGGAACTCCCTAAGGTGACTTCCTGCAACTGCAGGTCATCGGAACCGAAACAGTACCTGGAGCCAGGATTTCAGTCCATGTCTGGACTGTATAAAGTGTACCTTAGTGCTGCTGAGGAAAAGATGCTGAGACCCTTCTCAAGACAGGTGTTCACAGAAGAATTTAAGCAGCAGAACCTGGGTCTTTGCCGTCCAAAGAAGGGCCAGTGTAACCGATGCTGTTCCTTAAAGACTGGTAACTTGCCAGATAATAAGCTGCAGGTCCAACTTCTTAAAGAGGAGGAGCCCTGTGTGGTAAACATGCAGGACAAAGGTGACACAGCGGTCAAGACCGAAATTAAAAGTGAATGGTGAAAATGCATTCTGCATGGTCTTAAAGACCACATCCTCAAATCAAAAATTAATGATTAATTTTTCAATATTTTGCTATCTATATGGTCTAGGTGGTCATACAGCATATGCCCGTGTATATGAGACAGATTGTTTGGCTTTCATATGAATTTTTTTTTTATGATTTGGTATTGGTTGGCAATCCTACTAGATTCTAACATTTTGTAATAAGTATGTTTGGCAACTTAATAGGTTGCCAGTCTAAAGATGTAAAATTGTTAGACTAACTGAGGTGTTGAGTAAAATCAAGTCACACAGGCTGTAATTATATAAATAAAAAGCTTTATGCACTTGTTTCAAGTGAAGTGTGTTACTGTTCCTTTAAACAGTTGTAACAGTTGCTGTTAGTTTGAGATGTTTACAACATGCATTTGAAAACGCTTTTTTTTTTTTTTTTTTTTTTTATACCCCAGAGCTCTAAAACGCTCTGTACATTTACACAATAACAGTATACTATGCATGTGAAACCTTTCAAAGATGCAAAGGAAAAACATTTTGTCAAAAACACGGTCAAAATGGGTTAGACAATGCCAGACTAGTTGTTGGCAGTATCATTGTTTTAGAGAAATGCTATGTGACGTAAGCATTTCCACATCTGTAGTTGACATTTGTTCAAATTCCATTTTCAAAGGTTTGCTGCTTCAGGCCTCCAAAATGCAGTTGTTTATGCCAAAATATGGCTTATTTATTGACTTGTCAATATTTTTAAGATCAAGGTTGGAATTTGATTGATTATCAAAGAATGAACAAAGGACCCACTGTAAATGATCTGTAAAGGTATTTTTGGTTCAATAAACAGTGCTTCCGTTCAGAATTTAACATAAGACAATTACTACTTACCAGGCAATAAAGTTGATTCTGATAAACAGGTGTGTTTACACAGACAAGGAATTTGTTTTAGTGACAGAAGCTCTAAAGTACAACAGGATGACAAGACAACACAGATAATAAAAGGAATAATATACAAATATATAAAATGTACAAAATGGCAAAAATACAAAATTCCTCCTTATACTTGAATGTCTATAGTATATAATGTTTTTGTACAGTGTTATGTGTAAATTTGAAGTGTGAATAAGTCTATATGTTAAATAATGTATAATAGTGTTGTCAAGTGTTCATGACATGGACTGCTTGGGGGAAGAAACTGTTCCTGTGTCTGGTTGTCCTGGTACTCCGTCCTCTGTAGCGTCGACCAGATGGCAACAGCTCAAAAATGGAGTGCGCTGGATGTGAGGGATTCAGGGTGATTTTCTTAGCCCTTTTGGTCATTTTGGATAAATACAGTTCCTGGAAAGTGGAGAGGGTATTACCAATGATTCTCTCAGCAGTTTTGACTACCCTCTGTAGTCTTTTGAGGTCAGAATTGGTAGCTGAGCTGAACCAGACAGTTACAGAGATTTGCTGAGGATGGATTCAATGATTGCGGAGTAGAACTGTTTTCGCAGTTCCTGTGGCAGGTTGAACTTCCTCAGCTGATGAAGGAAGTACAATCTCTGAGTCAACGTGAGTGTCCCACTTCAGGTCCTGGGAGATGATGGTGCCCAGGAACCTGAATGACTCCACTGTGCTGTCCATGATGGTGAGTGGAGGGAGTGCAGCGTGATTCCTCCTGAAGTCCACTATCATCTCCACTGTTTTGAGTGTGTTGAGTTCTATATTGTTTAAACTGCACCAGTGAGCCAACTCTTTAACTTCCTGTCTGTAAGCAGACTCATCATGGTCCTGTATGAGGCCGAAGACTGTGTCGTCCGCAAACTTCAGGAGTTTGACAGAGGGGTCTTCAGAGGTGCAGTCATTGGTGTAGAGGGAGAAGAGCATTGGGGAGAGGACACAACTATGAGGGGCTCCAGTGCTGGTTGTGCGGGTGCTGGATGAAAATTTTCCCAGCCTCACTAACTGCTTTCTGTCTGTCAGGAAGCTGCTGATCCACTAGCAGACAGAGGTGGGCACAGAGAGCTGGGTTAATTTGGCGTGGAGGAGGTTTGGGATAATGGTGTTGAAGGCCGAGCTGAAATCCAGAAACAGGATCCTCACATGAGTCCCTGGTCTGTCTAGTTATTGCAGAACATAATGCAGTCCCATATTGACTGCATCACCCACTGACCTGTTTGCTCTGTAGGCAAACTGCAGGGGGTTCAGTAAAATCCTTCAGATAACCCAAGACCAATTTTTCAAATGATTTTATGACCACAGACGTTAGAGCAATAGGTCTGAAATCATTAAGTCCAGTAATTTTGGGTTTCTTTGGGATGGGGATGATGGTGGAGCGTTTAAAGCATGAAGGCACTACACACAGCTCCAGTGATCTGTGTGAAGATCTGTGTGAAGATGGGGGCCAGTTGGTCAGCATAGGTTTTCAGACGGGCTGGAGTCAAACTGTCTGGCCCTGGTACCTTTCTTCTTTTGTTTTTTCTGAAGACCTGGCACACGTCATTTTCGCTGAGTTGAAGGGAAGGTGTGGGGGAGAAGGGTATTGCAGGAGGTGAGAATGGTGTCTTTTCAAACCTGCAGTAGAACTTTGGCAAATCAATAACTGGCAGACGACTTGAACGAGTGCTGGGGGATGGTGTCTTGTAATTGGTGATGTCTTTCAGACCTTTCCACACAGAAGCTGTGTCACTAGAGGAGAACTGAGTGCGAAGCCTTTTTGAATATTCCTCTTTGCCACTCTGATCTCCTTTTCTAGTGTGTACTTGGCCTGTTACCGTTTCTGTGAGCTCATCCAGATCTGTGACAGCAGCTTTAAAAACAGTCCAATCAGTTAGAGAGAAGCAAATTTGTAAATCCACTCTGCTTCGTTAGTCCATGTTTTTAGAGTACTAAGTACAGGTTTAGCTGATTTCAGCTTTTGCCTGTAGGTCGGTATGAGATGGACCAAATAGTGATCAGAAAGTCTCAAGGCAGCTCGTTGGACAGAGTTATATGCATTTTTTCATACGGTGTAGCAGTGATCCAGTATATTTCTGTCTCTGGTTGGACAAGTAACATGCTGTCTGAATTTTGAGAGATTGGCTTTATTAAAGTCCCAGAGAATGAATTAAAAAGTAGTCTGATTACTCTGTAATCAGATCGGCGAGTTTTTGTAAAGCCAGGCTCACGTGCGCTTGTGGAGGAATGTAAACACACAAACCAGATTAAACTAACAAAACTTCTGTGTGAGTAGAAAGGCTTACAATTAATGAAGAGTGCTTCTACTTTGGCACAACACGCCTTCTTTAACACAGTTACATCAGTATACCAATTTTCATTGATGTAAAAGCACATGCCGCCACTGCACTATTTCCTCATTAATTCTGCTCTAAACAGCTGAAAGCCCAGACTTAATGCGCTGTCTGGAATGGCGTCATTTAGCCAGGTTTCCCTGAAACACAAAGCAGCAAAGAGTTTGAAAAAATCCCTGTTAGTATGGGTGAGCAGAAGTAGTTCATTCATATTATTGGGTAGAGAGCAGAGGCTCGCCAAGTGAATGCTGGGCAATGGCGTTCAGAATCCACGTTGTCTGAGTGCCACAGTGTCTGAGTGCCTTGAACCCAGTGGTACCGGACCACGCCATACAACCGGCCGAGTTTTTCTCTGTTTATCGCATCGACAAAACAATGGAGTCGGGGAAGACAAGGGGAGGTGGAGTGTGTCTGATGGTGAACAACCGCTGGTGTGACAGCGCGAGCGTTGTTCCTCTCTCACGCTCCTGCACACCAAACCTGGAACTTCTGACCATCAAATGTCGCCCTTTCTATCTTCCACGGGAATTCAGCTCGGTCATAGTCAGTGCCGTTTATATTCCACCTCAAGCGGACACGGACACTGCAATATGGGACTTACACGATCACCTCACAACACCCCAGACACAGCACCGGGGCGCCGCACTCATTGTGCTGGGGGATTTTAACAGTGCAAACCTCAAGCGCGCACTGCCGAACTTTCACCAGCACATCACCTGCCCCACCAGGGGCGAAAGGACACTGGACCACTGCTTCACACCTTTCATAGAGAGCTACAAGGCAAAATTATGCCCACCGTTTGGTAAATCGGACCATGCCGCCATCTTCCTCGTGCCTGTTTACAAACAGAGGCTGAAACAGGAAGCCCCGGTACATAGGCAGGTGTCACGCTGGTCTGACCATTCGGTGGCCGCTCTGCAGGACGCTTTTGATGGAGCTACACCTGAACATGGCCCAGTCTGCGTCGAGGACGTCAACGTGTTCACGAAAGCGGTGGTGGGGTTCATCGGGAAACTAGCGGATGACACGGTAGAGAAAACAGTCATCAGGACGTTTCCCAACCAGAAGGAAAAAGTGGGTAGACAAAACGTGGGTAGACAAAACTATCCGCAGCCTATAACACAGGGATAGTCACCGGGGATATGACCGAATACAAGGCTGCGTCGTACAGCGTGCGCAGAGCGGTAAAAGAGGCATTACGGGAGGAAACTAGAGTCACAGTGACTCTAGGAGCCTGTGGCAGCGACTGAGAAACATCATGGACTATAAAATGCCAACCTCCAGAGTGTAGAGTGCGGATGCTTCTCTGGCAGACGAGCTAAATAACTTTTATGCTCGTTTTGAGGCTGCAGCTAATCACGCTAGCGGTATGATAGTTCAGCGTTCAACACCATAGTTCCCTCCACGCTCACCTCGAAGTTGGAGGTTCTGGGAGCCCCTCAGGGTTGTGCTCTGAGACCCCTGCTGTACTCGCTGTACACACATGACTGTGTGGCCACTACAAACTCCACCACCATCATTAAATTTGCTGACGACACTGTCGTGGTGGGCCTGATCTCCAACAACGATGAGATGGCCTACCTTCAGGAGAACAATCTGCTCCTAAACGTCAGCAAAACAAAGGAGTTAATAGTGGACTTCAGCACGAAGCAGGTGCGCTCTTACCATCCCATCAAGATCAACGGGACCCCAGTGGAGAGAGTGGACCGTTTTCGGTACTTGGGTGTTAACATCACGCAGGACCTGTCTTGGTCCTGTCACATCAACACCCTGCTGAAGAAGGCCAGGCAGCGTCTATACCATCTGAGGAGCTTAAGGGACTTCAGAATCCCATTTCAGGTGCTTAGGAACTTTTACACCTGCACCATTGAGAGTGTCCTGACGGGAAACATCACCTCCTGGTTCGGGAACAGCACCATGCAGGACAGGCGAGCCCTTCAGAGGGTGGTCCGGTCAGCTGAACGCATCATCCGCACTGAGGTCCCTGTACTGCAGCACATCTACAACAAGCAGTGCTGTACCAGGGCCAGGAAGATCGTGAAAGACCTCAGCCATCCCAACAATGGACTCTTTTCTCTGTTGCGTTCAGGAAAGCGCCTTCGTTCCCTGAAGGCAAACACAGAGAGAATGAGGAGGAGCTTCTTCCCGCAGGCCATTTGGAGTCTAAACCAGGAAACACTCAGCACCTAAGTACGGGGACTCTGTTTACTTTACACTGGACAATTCACAACAGCCACTTTATATTTTATACTTTATTATAAATTTTATATTTTATAAACATCAAGTGACCTCCACAGTTTATCGAGGTCCACGAGCAGCTCTTATAATTTGCGAAACGATCAATCGTGCAAAAACATTTTACAAGACTCTTGCTGGCACCATTTCAAAAGATAAACTAAAACTATATGTAAATAACAACATGAATAACTCTACAATAATAAATAAAACCATCCAAATGGGGGACGTCATCATTGCAACTAATCTAGCAGGTCGAGGTACAGACCTGAAGGTTTGTGAACGTGTAAATGAAGCTGGAGGACTATTTGTGGTGCAAACCTTCTTACCTCTGAACGTCCGTGTTGAACAGCAAGCATTTGGACGAACGGCTCGTCAAGGAAGTCCAGGATCTGCTCAGCTCATCATGTGCACCAGTCATTTTTCTGACGTAGTCAAACTAGTGATGAGCCTCAACACATCTCTTTATAGTTTGCACATCGATCTAAACCGTATTGCAACTATGCTGATGTCACGTCTTGCGAGTATATTGATGCCGAGTGAATCCACAGAGGTTTTATTTGAGGATGCAGTTAATCGCTACCTGAAAAATATCAACTCTCAAACTCATGATGCAATGATCTCCGCTCTCACATGTCTATTAATTAAATCATTTCCAAGTATGGAAAGCCATCTTGAGAAGGCAAAAGCCGCCAGAAATATTCTGGTGAACATCAGACTCTCAAGGTTTCTTGAAAAAGACATTCCGAAAATCACAAATGAGGAAGAGCTTTTTTCTGTCTACCTTGATGTTTTGGATGGAATTTACGAAGACGACGTTTTCTCAGATCAGCGTGATGTAATAGTGCCGTCTCTTCATGAGTGCTGGGGTTTGTGGCTCCTGATGCACTCCAGTGAGGAAAAGCCCATTGAGATGAAGAAGGAACAGCTGATGAGGGACTTGTTGAGAGCAAGGCAGAAATTTTTGACTAAACAGTGTCCATCCTCCATGGTCTACTATTACATTAGATCTGGAAACAATCTCAGTGAGAAGGGACGCCTTACCGAAAGCATTGAGATGTACACCAAAGCTTTGGAGGATGGTACATCTGGAGAGGTTATTCCTCTCTATAACCGTGCACTGGCCACTATCAAAAGAAAAGACACTCAAGGTTATATCACTCAAGCACTGGCTGATCTGGAGAAGGCTGAAAAGAAAATAGATTTGTACACGTCACATCTGCAGCAGATCCTGACTTTTATTAAATTATCGAGTCAGG
Organism: Puntigrus tetrazona; assembly: GCF_018831695.1. Taxonomy (NCBI): domain Eukaryota; kingdom Metazoa; phylum Chordata; class Actinopteri; order Cypriniformes; family Cyprinidae; genus Puntigrus; species Puntigrus tetrazona. The sequence continues at coordinate 1,719,798 of NW_025047681.1, forward strand.
ATCCAACAGAAAAAGGTAGCGATTTACTCACCACTCAGTTCCAAGCAAAGTGTGTGATCGTAGACCTACTGAAGATAAACATCCAAGACGCTGTGAAGAAGTTAATGACAGCCGAAAGCAGAGGAAGAAATGTAAGCCTGACTGAAAAACACACAATTTTTCTTGCAGTAGATTAGTATTGGTAAGTACTGAAAATATCTAATGGTGTGACCAATTGTTTATTGTACTTGTGCCCACAGGTTTCTTTGTGTTTCAGGTGTGGTCAGAAGTATCCAGCTGCAGAGCTTATATTCTTAGCAGAGTAGCGCCACCTTATGGTTATTACTTTGATTTGATTTGATTTTTTTGCAGGATTGTCATAAAATAGCCCTAAGACTGTATGGTTAATTTGATACTTATTAATTAAAATTTAAATGTCATTGTTATAACGAAATGTGCCCAATGTTAATTTAATAATTGTATGCAGTATTGTCCTGAAAAAAATAAGTGAATTTTTGATTTTATAAACCTCTGAATGCACACGCGAGACCTCACACTTGATCAGTGTAGAAATGATTTCACAGTGAAACGAGATCAAACGTGACTAAAGAAGAAAAACAAATAGAGAACAATCATTTTGTCAGCTTATTATTTATCATTTAGCTTCTTAATCAATGTTGTGTTGAAACCGATGCCTATCCAGTGTCGCCAGCTAGTACCTTCCCAATTTTTCTAGATATTTCTATATTAGGTACCAAAATGTCAAAAGTCACCAGTATGCGCTAATGAAAAAAAAGGGTATAACATAAATGAACAATTTTTAAATCAGTAAACTATTTTATTATTATTGAACAGTTAGCAAATAGCAGCTAACTTAACTGACGCAACGCTTTGGGTTTTCTCTTTTTGTGTAATTTTAATGTTAAATGTGTGTCTTTTTTTTAATCATTTGAGTCAAAAGTTGACAAATAATTTTTTAACATCTCTAAATATGTTGCTAGGTGCTTTAGGAAGAAAAAGTCGCAAGTGTAGTCTGAAAAGTTTCCGATTTTAGCGACGAAATTGCTAAGCCTACCGGAGTGGAGTTCCTGGTTTCTGATTGTGGAGATACGCAGCTAACAGCAAGTCACGATTCTGTGAAACTAGCATTGTTGCTGTTGATCTGGAGGGTAGTAACTAGCAGTACATACACCTGCTTCCAGATTCTTTGGAAGAATTTACATTAAAACATTTTTTTTTTTTTTTTTTTTTTTTTAAGCAGTGCTATAGCTTAATTCACCGTTGTATTCTTGTAGTTCTATTTGTACACGCTAATATTCATGACAAGCGTTATATTTGTGGTCTGTATCGGTTTTATTTCCCCCGTGTTCCTGCCTCCTGTTTCTTAACGCCCATATTTGGTAGTTCCTGTTTTAGTAGGTTCCATTTGTCTCAGCTGTGTTCCATTAATTATCCTCGATTACTCCTCACCTGTTTTTGTTCTCCCTGATTGTGTCATGTGTTTATAAGCCCTGTGTTTTACATCGGTTTCTTTTTGTTTTGCATTGATGTTTTGGCATTAGAGATTTGAAGTTTGATTAAAAACTATCATTTTAATTTGTTTCACTGCAACCATGAACTGTAACAATGCCACAGCAATATCCAAATGATGTCAAAAAGCTTCTGTTTTGTGAAAATGTGCAATCACAAGCTTTAATATTTACATATTAATTTATACTTGTTGGAGCAAAATCTAAATCCAAAAATTCAGAATTTAAAACCAACTCAAAAGTGAGTTTATATCAATCAAAAAATCATTTTTATTTATATAGTGCTTTTAACAACACGGGTTGCATCAAAGCACTGTACAGTATAAAGTAGAAGAATATAATGACAGGGATGTATAATGACGAGAGTGACCAATTTCTTATTAAATGCAGAGACGGTCTCTGTAATCAATTCGACGTTAAATCACTAGAAGTTAAGTGTCCCCAACCAAGCAAGCCAGAGGCGACAGCGGCAAGGAAACAAAACCCCATCCATACAGAATGGAGAAAAAAAAACCTTGGGAGAAACCAGACTCAGTTGGGGTCAGTTCTCCTCTGACCGGACGCCCAGCACTTAACTTCCAGTTCAATTTTAAACGCAGCTGTGTCAGATAGTGTAAAGGACTTAGTGTGTGTGTGTGTGTGTGTGTGTGTGTGCATCAGGATCTGGTGATCTGTCCACGGGCGCATCTAGGTGTTCTGGTCTCTGATGAACATAATCTCTGGGTGCTGATCGACCATCTAGTCTGGATACAAACTGTGAAAACAGATTAAGAAAGAGACAGGACTAATATTAGCGTAGATGCCATTCTTTTTACGATGTCACAAGTACATCGTATTTTAGGAGTAGTGTTCCCGGTTCCAGCAAATCTAAGTAATGCAGCCTAAAAATCCTTTAACGGATTTGAATAATAAAAAGTGTGTTGGTGTGTTATGTGTAGGCTAAGTTAAAAAGATGTGTCTTTAATCTAGATTTAAACTGGCAGAGTGTGTCTGCTTCCCGAACAGAGTTAGGGAGATTGTTCCAGAGCACATGTCCATCTCATAGTCCAAAGCACTGACTGTAAGATGTACTGTAATAATGACAACATATATAAATGCTCTGGACTGGTCTGCTAATAATAAAATGTAAGGGTCCCACTTTTCCTGCAGAACAGAATCCAGAGGCCCTGGTCGAAGGTCAATGCGTGTTCGGTCTTTTCTTTGCGTCTCATTAAAAATCTCTAATATTTATTAATCTTTTGTATTTCCAATTATAGTACTGGCCTTACACATAAATTTATCTGACTCCAATCCTTTGTGATTTTACTTCTATTTATTAAGACGGCTCCATCCATCGATCGTTGATCTGACTCACACTAGCACGCCAACAATGCGGAAAACCTCAGAAGTCACTAACCTACTAGAAAAGTTATTTCAGACAATATTATAAGTTAACCAAGATGAACATTTATTTTTCCAGGCAAGAACAGTTTCCAAATTGGTATAATTGATAAACATTTGCACAACTGATCAGCAGTACAAAAATAACACAAAACATAATAAAACAAACTTTAAAGGTCAGTATACCTGGTCTTTAAAAAGTACATAGTGTAGTGTATGAGGACACACATCACACTACGGGCCGATCTGGCTACAGAATCACTCCTTGTTGTGTTTTGTCACTTTCCTTATATACTCAGACCAGACAAAGAGATACCAAATGTAGTTGTATAAACCTTTTGGTGTTTAGGTTCCCGTGCTCCAGTGTCACACCTGGCTGGAACACGTTCAGAGACCCAAAAGGAGGACACACCTCCTTCTCAACAGAACACAGTTCTATCAAGTTTTTAATCTTCTCCATAATATAAGTGATTACTGTGAAATTGAAACGAATTTACCAATCTCACTGAGACCTTTCAAATGAGACCAAACATGAGAGTGAAGAGCAATAGGTTCATAAGACACATGACATATAATGCCTTATTCTTAATGAACTTTAAATCAACTCTTTTGGGCAGAAGGAGGGGAAGCAGGAAGAGCAGAGGTGTGAAGAGGGTGTCATAAACACAACAGGGGGAGGTGGGGTGTTTACTCTCTTTTTGAAGTCCTTTTGTTCCTTTGGATATCCCTTCTCAGATCAGTCTTAATGCATATACAGGTTTTGATTCACCTCCTTACAAAATAAAATTTAAAAAAAAGTTTAAGGAGTATCTACCTGAATTTATTTTAGAGAAAAATGTAAATATGCAGTAGCCTGTTTCTATTTCTGGAAAATAAATGAAAAATTGTATCTATTAATTAGAGATGCTTTTGATTATTAAAATTGGAACCATTAAAATAGAATCTACAAAAGTAATAGATAGAATTACTACAAATAATTAAGACTTTTTTATTAATACAATTAATTTAATTTAACCAATTAAAACAAAGTACAGAAAAATGTAATTTAAACAAACTTTTTTTTGTGGTAAATAAAATAGATGTAAGTAAACTATAGCCTTTAAAATGACATAAAATGCACAAATAGCTTTGACACAACAATAATTAATAAAACAAAAGCAAGAAATCATATGGTTTTATTGAACAAAACTCTAAAAATACATAATGTGTTATAAAGACTTTGCCTAATGTACATCACACATTACAACAAAGGCCTACAGGAGGAGCCAGCAGCTTTACTGCTTGATCTAATACTTCTAATATTAATAATGTTTTATTTAATATTATACAAGCATCATTTAATTCAAATGTCTCCTCAATCTGTAATGTAGATGAAGAGAGTCAAGCATAGGAAGAAACACAGAAGACCAGTATCAAAAGTGCATTGATTTTATATTGTATTCAAATGAAATACACTCTGATTTTATATTCTAATAAACATTATTGGGTTATTATACACGTACCTTGTTAATTTATAAATGTCACATGACCTATGCTTACCGTGATAAAGACTCAGCTCATGTAGATGAAGAGAGTCAAGAATAGGAAGAAACACAGAAGACCAGTATCAGAACTACATTGATTCTATGGTGTACTCAAATAAAAACATGCTCTGATTTTATATTACGCACATTTGGGTTATTCATCCTACCTTGTTCATTTTGTGTTGTCTCGTGACCCACATTTAGACTCAAACGGCGTCATGTAGATGAGTCAAGTATAGGAACGAACATAGAAGACCAGTATCAGAACTACATTGATTTTATAGTGTATTCCATTAAAACACATTCTAGTTTCATTTTATAATAAGTATGTGAATTATTAAACATACCTTGTTTATTTCATGTTGTCAGATAACCCACGTTTACCTTGGTGAAGACTCGTACAGCATTATGTAGATGAAGGGAGCCAATTATATGAAGAAACAGAAGACCAGTGTCAGAAGTACATTGATTTTATGGTGTACTCAAATAAAAACCATGTAATTTTATATTGTAATGCACAATTGTGCTATTCATAATACCTTGCTAATTTCATGTTGTCACGTGACCCACATTTAAAGACTCAAACAGTGTTATGAAGAGAGTCAAGCATAGAAAGAAACACAAGACCAGTATCAGAAGTAACACTGAAGAAGCATTCAGATTTTATTAAGGAACATTTTCAAAATTTTGTTGAATTTATAGATAAGTTAATGATTATTTCTTGCATTTCTGTAAAGATTACCTTCATGGGAAGACTGCTCATCGTAATCATATGCAGTGTGCATTCCAACGCATCATACTAGTAATAGAATGTTTAGGTTCAAATGAACATGGCTGCAGCTCAATGTGTTTCCATCATAAGAATGTTACTAACGGCCTACTGTTGTACAATCCTACCAAAATATTGTTAATATTTGGCCATTTCTATATGACGCGGATGCTATTGCCACTGTAATTTAATGAATATGTGGACATCACGTGTAAACTCAGAGTGATGGTTTGAGCTTTTATTTTGTAATCACAATATAAATGATTTACCTTACAAATGTAAGGAAATGGCACACGTTGCATTGAATAATTGAGTCATTCATATAGCGCTTTATTGGTTATATCCGTACACCCAAAGCACTTTACAGTCATGTGGGGTTGTCTCTCAACCAATTGGATGACGCGACGGCAGCCACAGGACAACGGCACCACACACCAACTACAGGTGGAGACGAGAGAGAGTCATACAGATCATCAAGTGGATTCATCTCACTTCACTGGCTTCCTGTATGTAAAGCACTGAATTTAAAAATTCTACTGTTTGTTTTTAAATGTCTTAAGTAGTTAAAACCTCATACCTTGTCCAGATCACTCAGATCTATGAACTCAGACATGCTGCATGTTCGTAGAACAAGGCTAAAAATGAGAGGAGCGCGTGCCTTTTCTGTTGTTAGCCCAGAACTTTGGGATGGTCTCCTTTCCCAGATCAGAAACGCCCACACTGTCCGTTTTCAAATATAAAAAAAGATTTTTTTTCTCGTTGGCATTTAAAATTTCATATCAATTTTTCACTAATATTGTTCTTAGGGCACTACCCATTTTTACAGTTTGTGTATATTCTGTGAATATTCAAGTATTATTTTTACCGTCACTTTGTTTTAATTCCTTTGTTTGTATAGTGTTTTAAAGCACTTTGTTTTTAAACAGTGAATATAATTAGTATTGTATTGTGTAAAACTTTTCTCTTCCCTTAAACTGAGCAATGTAATGAGGGGTCTGAGCCGTGCAGATCCATTTGCAGCAGTTTATTAAGCAAATCGACGTCGTACAGGCAGGTTTCAGTCACGGTGAACAGGTATATCAGAGACAAGGCAGAATCAGGAACGATATTACCAGGCAGGGTTTCAAAGGCGGGCGGCAGAAGATCACAGGGTCGATAAACAGTCCAAAATCCCAGAGACAGGCAGCAGAGAATCAGAATTAACAGTAAACAGTCTAGTGTCATACACAGAAATCAGAGAACAGGGATAAACGCTTGGAATTGTCGAGCAGGGCGAGCACATTGTGTCCATGTGTCTGTATTTTAATTATATTGTCTGTAATTTTGACAGATCCTGTCTCTCAAAAGTCTTCCATCTCTGTTGGCCTGTAGAGTCTGTAGATGTTCCTCTGGGCCATCTTCCTCAATACAAGGAGGGTGGCTCTCTCCTCTTTTAGTGGTAATATTGTGAAGCACAACACAAGCCACTATAATGTCGCATGCCCTCTCTGGAGTAACCCGGAGCCCACGCAGACACTGAAACCGAGATTTGAGGATCCCTATAGTCATCTCCACCTCGGCCCGTGTTCGGCTGTGAGCCAGGTTAAAGCGTGTCTGTGGTCCAGGCTCAGGTTCAGGGTAGGGTGTCATTAAATAGAGCAGACAAGGGTATCCTCTGTCCACCAGCAAGTAACCATTGTACTGTCCTGTAATGATTGAAGTGTACAACACAAACATAGTAAAAAGGAAAAAAAAATTGTATAAAGTAAAACATACCCTGCTGAAATGTCTGGCATAATGATGACTCGCGGAAAATTCTGGCATCATGCACAGACATCAGGCCATTTTGCCTCGACATTGGTAATTATTTGGGTTGCCTCACATATTACCTATGTAGTGGAAATAATGATTTTTAGAAGGGAAAAAAATTCCTATTAACATAGCCATCAATGCACCCAATTACATTTGGAAACCCTGAAACAGAAAGTTATGGAAGTATGAAGTGTGTGTGCGCATAATGAATACATGTATAGATATCAATAATATGATTAAATATGCGTCATAGATTTTACTACAAAGGACAAACCTGCCACTCTGTGGACTTCGTCTTTAATAACAAGCAGAGGTTTATGGCCAGGGAACTGTACAAACGTGGCTAAGAACTGTTTAAGTGCCAGACATACTGAACGAACGGCTCGACACACAGTGGCCTTTCCCACATGCTCCGAATCGCCCACACTGTACAAAAAATGGCCAGACGCAAAAAACCTAAGTGCTATGCACAAAATGTTTTCTGTGTTAAGCGCAGAACCTCGGATTGTCACATTTACGTCATGCGGTTTTAAAAGACGTGTTAAATAAACTAAGAAATCTTTTGAAAAACGATAACGCTCTTTCAAATATTCATTGGGGTATGCAAACACATCAATACGTGGTCTTATAACCCTCTCCAGATGAAAAAAACTTTGAAAAATTTGAGCTTCTACGTCCACAGGATCCTCATAAAAAGGGCACGCCATGCTCACCAACCTTCTGAGGCAGATGTGCAGAAAATCCCTGATATGGATAAAGAAATAGCCGTAGCTAAAAAAAAAATTCAGGCAATTTCCAGGTAATAAACATTGGTATATGAATAATGCAGTGCTAATTGACAACATTTATTACAGCATAGAAATATATTTTCCATGTGTTTGTATAATAGATAAGGAAAAGTATTATAGAATACAAATGATTGTGTGTTATTCAAAGTTGTGTTCATCTTTGATGGACTGGATGAAAGCAGAATTACACTGATATTTTCAGATGATCAGAAAGTTTCTGATGTGAATGACACTTCATCAGTGGGTGTTTTGATGTCAAATCTCATTAAAGATCTGCTTCCCTCTGCTCTCACCTGGATCACCTCCAGACCAGCAGCAGCCAATCAGATCCCCTCCAACTACATCAACCGCGTGACAGAAATTCAGGGATTCAATGATCCTCAGAAGGAGGAATATTTCAGAAAGAGGATTGATGACAAACATCAGGCCAGCAGAATCATCTCACACATTAAAAGGGCAAAAAGCCTCCACATCATGTGTCACATCCCGGTCTTCTGCTGGATCTCATCCACTGTGCTTCAGAAGCTCCCGGAAGAAGATCTGAGTGCAGAGATCCCTCAAACTCTGACTGAAATGTACATCCACTTCCTGCTGACTCAGATTAACATGAAAAATCTGAAATATACAGAGACAGATCCAGAGAAACTCCTGCAGTCCCACAGAGAAGTCATTGTTAAACTTGCTCAACTGGCTTTCAAACAGCTGATGAAGGGCAATGTGAGTATTCATGTCATCTTAAAAGAAACAGATGTTGTGAGCTTTGCTTACACTGTCTACTGTTCAGTGTGCTTTCAATACGCGTTCTATACAACTGGACCTTATTTGTTGAATGTAGACGACCTGAACGAGTTCTACTGCAGGTTTGAAAAGGAACCATTCTCACCTCCTGTAATCCCCCTCTCCCCCACACCTGCCCTTCAACTCAGAGAAGATGACGTGTGCCAGGTCTTCAGGAAGAACAAAAGAAGAAAGGCTCCAGGCCCAGACGGTGTTACTCCAGCCTGTCTGAAAACCTGTGCTGACCAACTGGCCCCCATCTTCACTCAGATCTTCAACAGATCATTGGAGCTGTGTGTAGTACCTTCATGCTTCAAACGCTCCACCATCATCCCCATCCCAAAGAAACCCAAAATTAATGGACTTAATGATTTCAGACCCGTGGCTCTAACGTCTGTGGGCATGAAATCATTTGAAAAACTGGTTCTGGGTTATCTGAAGGACTTTACAGGACCCCTACTGGACCCCCTGCAGTTTGCGTACAAAGCAAACAGGTCAGTGGACGATGCAGTCAATATGGGACTGCATTATGTTCTGCAACACTTAGACAGACCAGGGACTTATGTGAGGATCCTGTTTGTGGACTTCAGTTCGGCCTTCAACACCATCATACCAAACCTCTTCCACCCCAAACTAACCCAGCTCTTGGTGCCCACCTCCGTCTGTCAGTGGATCAGCAGCTTCTTGACAGACAGACAGCAGGTAGTGAGGCTGGGAAAATTCTCATCCAGCACCCGCACAACCAGCACTGGAGCCCCTCAGGGTTGTGTCCTCTCCCCGCTGCTCTTTTCCTTCTACACGAATGACTGCACCTCTAAAGACGCCTCTGGTGTCGTCTGCAAACTTCAGGAGTTTGACACAGTCATCGGCCTCATACAGGACGGTGACGAGTCTGCTTACAGACAGGAGGTCAAAGAGCTGGCTGAATGGTGCAGTCTGAACAATTTGGAGCTCAACACGCTCAAAACAGTGGAGATGATAGTGGACTTCAGGAGGAACCCCCCTGCACTCCCCCCACTCACCATCATGGACAGCACTGTGGCAACAGTGGAGTCATTCAGGTTCCTGGGGACCACAATCTCCCAGGACCTGAAGTGGGACACTCACATCGACTCCATTGTTAAAAAGGCACAGAAGAGATTGTACTTCCTTCGTCAGCTTAGGAAGTTCAACCTGCCACAGGAGCTGCTGAAACAGTTCTACTCGGCCATCATACAATCCATCCTCTGTAGTCCTCTGAGGTCATAGTTGGTAGCTGACCTTAACCAGACAGTTATGGAAGTGCAGAGGGTAGTCAGGACTTCTGAGAGACTTATTGGTACAACCCTCCTCACTCTCCAAGAACTGTACCTATCCACAGTAAACAAAAGGGTTAAGAAAATCACTCTGGACCCCTCACATCCCACACACTCCATCTTCAAACTGTTGCCGTCTGGTCGCCGCTACAGAGCACTGAGTACCAGGACAGCCAGACACAGGAACAGTTTCTTCCCCCAGGCAGTCCATGTCATGAACACTTGAGGACACTTATTTATTTTAGATACAGATTTGGAGAGGTGGAGGTACTGGTCTGCTCAAATCAAATCAAATTCAAATTTTATTTGTCACATACACATACATACATACATGGTACGACATGCAGTGAAATGTTTTTTACAACCGTCCAGCATCAAAATAGAAAAACAGAAAACAGAATTTAAATATTTTTATACATATATTTTATATTTATATATATGTATAAAAAGTGTGCAAAGTTTAAAAAAAATAAAGTGTAAATAAGTGTAGAATATAAAAAGTGTAAGATGTAAAAGTGGCTGTGTGAATGTCCAGTGCAAAGTGGCTAGTGCAATTGTCCAAAGTAAGTGGCGAGTATCTGGGAAAGAGGGGTGAACATGGGAATCCCGGTAATTAGGTGCTGGGTGTTCTCTGGTTCAGACTCCGAATGGCCTGCGGGAAGAAGCTCCTCCTCATTCTCTCTGTGTTTGCTGCGTTCAGGAAAGCGCTTTCGTTCCCTGAAGGCAGAGAAAAGAGTCCATTGTTGGGATGGCTGAGGTCTTCCACGATCTTCTTGGCCCTGGTACAGCACCGCTTGTTGTAGATATGCTGCAGCACTAGGAGCTCAGTGCGGATGGTGCGCTCAGCTGACCACACCACCTTCTGAAGGGCTCGCCTGTCCTGCATGGTGCTGTTCCCGAACCAGGAGGTGATGTTTCCCGTCAGGACACTCTCAGTGGTGCAGGTGTAAAAGTTCCTGAGCACCTGAGATGGGAGTCTGAAGTCCCTTAAGCGCCTCAGATGGTATAGACGCTGCCGGGCCTTCTTCACCAGGGTGTTGATGTGACAGGACCAAGACAGGTCCTGCGTGATGTGAACACCCAGGTACCGGAAACTGTCCACTCTCTCCACTGGGGTCCCGTCGATCTTGATGGGATGGTAAGAGCGCACCTGCTTCGTGCTGAAGTCCACTATTAACTCCTTTGTTTTGCTGACGTTCAGGAGCAGATTGTTCTCCTGACACCATCTCTCCAGGTTGTTGATCTCCTGAAGGTAGGCCATCTCATCGTTGTTGGAGATCAGGCCCACCACGACAGTGTCGTCAGCAAATTTAATGATGGTGGTGGAGTTTGTAGTGGCCACACAGTCATGTGTGTACAGCGAGTACAGCAGGGGGCTCAGAACACAACCCTGAGGGACTCCAGTGCTGAGAGTGAGGGAGGATGAGGTGTGTTTTCCCATCCGTACGGCTTGTGGTCTGTCAGTTAGGAAGTTGGTGATCCAGTGACGCAGGGATGGGCTGAGTCCCAGGACCTCCAACCGAGGTGGCGTGGAGGGAACTATGGTGTTGAACGCTGAACTATAGTCCACGAACAGCATTTTCACATAGTTCCCTTTCCTAAAATCCAGGTGGCTTGTGGTTGTGTGGAGGAGGTGTGTGATGGCATCCTCCGTAGACCGGTTTTGGCGGTAAGCAAACTGAAGTGGGTCCAGTGTGTCCGGTAGTGATGCGGTGATGAAGTGCTTCGAGAGACTCGTCAGAGACTTTATCACTACAGACGTCAGAGCTACAGGGCGGTAATCATTTAGGCAAGATGGTTGAGGTTTCTTCGGCACAGGAACAATGATGGACTCTTTGAAACATGAGGGGACTATAGACTGTTTCAGGGAGAGATTAAATATCTCAGTGAACACCGGTGCTAGCTGGTCAGCACAGGCTCTCAGAACCCGACCTGTGATGCCGTCAGGTCCTGCTGCCTTCCTGGTGTTCACTTTCCTGAATGCCCTCCTTACGTCGTGCTCCGAAATGGTGAACGCGATTTCCTCTCCGGCTCTCTCGGCATGCATGCTGTTCATCATGCCGCTAGCGGCGCTAGCGTGATTAGCTGCAGCCTCGAAACGAGCATAAAAGGTGTTTAGCTCGTCTGCCAGAGAAGCATCCGCGCTCTCCACTCTGGAGGTTGGCGTTTTATAGTCCGTGCCAAAGGCTCCTAGAGTCACTGTGTTGAAACTGTGACTCAGGTTTCCTCCCGTAGCGCCTCTTTGCCTCCTTTACCGCTCTGCGCACGCCGTACGACGCAGCCTTGTATTCAGACATATCTCAGAGAGTCGCGGATAGTTTTGTCTACCCACGGCTTCTGGTTGGGAAACGTCCTGATGACGGTTTTCTCTACCGTGTCATCCGCTAGTTTCCCGATGAATCCCACCACCGCTTCCGTGAAACTCGTTGGCGTCCTCGGAGCTACACCTGAACATGGCCCAGTCTGCGTCATCCAAAGCGTCCTGCAGAGCGGCCACCGAATGGTCAGACCAGCGTGACACCTCCCTCTGTACCGGGGCTTCCTGTTTCAGCCTCTGTTTGTAAACAGGTACGAGGAAAATGGCGGCATGGTCCGATTTACCAAATGGCGGGCATGATTTTGCCTGGTAGCTGTCTCTGAAGGGTGTGTAGCAGTCATCCAGTGTCCTTTCGCCCCTGGTGGGGCAGGTGATGTGCTGGTGAAAGTTCGGCAGTGCGCGCTTGAGGTTTGCACTGTTAAAATCCCCCAGCACAATGAGTGCGGCGTCCCGGTGTTGTGACTGGTGTGTTGTGAGGTGGTCGTGTAAATCCCATATTGCAGCGTCCGTGTCCGCTTGAGGTGGAATATAAACGGCGCTGACTTTGACCGAGCTGAATTCCTGTGGAAGATAGAAAGGGCGACATTTGATGGTCAGAAGTTCCAGGTTTGGTGTGCAGGAGCGTGAAAGAGGAACAGCGCTCGCGCTGTCGCACCAGCGGTTGTTCACCATCAGACACACTCCACCTCCCTGTGTCTTCCCCGACTCCATTGTTCTGTCCATGCGGTAAACGGAGAAAAACTCGGCCGGTTGTATGGCGTGGTCCGGTACCGCTGGGTTCAGCCATGTCTCGGTGAAGCAGAGGAGGTTGCAGTCCCGATTGTCTCTCTGGAACTTGATCCTTGCCCTGAGGTCATCGAGCTTGTTTTCCAGAGACTGGACGTTGGCTAACAGGACACTAGGTAGGGGAGCGCGGTGTGAGCGTGCCCTCAACCTGTTCCTGACGCCGGCTCGTTTCCTCGTGGACGCCGGTGTGGTCGCGTCCTTTTGTCTTTGTCAGGATCTCGCTCGGCCAACATGGGTCCGGGTTTAAAAACGGCGAAAGTTGGGTGCATTGTACACCAATAGATATAAGAGTGGCTCGATCATATTTAGTGATAGCCATCTTATATAAAGAAAACCGTGCAGACTATCCAAAATACTAATAATTAACAGAAAAACAAAAAGTTTTGCCGGAGCGGTCGTGACGGCAGCCGAACTCAACGGCGCCATCTTGCTCATGGCAAAGAATTGGAAGCACAGCCTAATACAGACCCACAATACAAACTCCTCATTTGAATCACACGCCATTACCGTCACCCACCCTTTTAAAATTTCACCTAATTGTCACCCCCCAGGGCACCTCAGTAACTTCATTGATGACTTGGATGTGCTGCTCTCTGCTTTTCCACACACACTCTCTCAGTTTAAGTCTAGGCTAAAGACATATCTTTTTAGCAAAGCATACTCGTAAAGATTAACATAAACCTATGCTACAGTACATCGTGATTCCCAATAGTATGAATGGCCGCTACTCTAATTATCCTTTTGTCTCCACCTCGGGATGTACATCCCGAGGCATCTAGTTACCGAGCCTCTCCAGTGGACCCAGTGAGGAGATGACCTTCCTGCGATGACGTCGAGGAAAACTCAACCTTCTGTCTGAACTAATTCTATCTTGGACTTTCTGCATTGTAATTCATCCTGCTGTTTTGTAACGCATCCTGTTGTGTGGTGACTTGCTTATGTCTGTGGAATGATTTGCTTTTGTTATGTAATAATTTGCTTTTGTGAAGCTGCTTTGGAACAATAGCCATTGTAAAAAGCGCTATACAAATAAACTTGAATTGAATTGAATTGAATTAATGCTAGGAGATTTCAACATCCAAAACCTCCGCTGGTCACCAAGATTAACACCTGACTCGCGGAGCCTCTTTAAAACATTCTCTGCTCTTCTCTGAACTCCAGTCCCCCCCACCATCGTCATCCTTAACCTCAGATGATTTTGCTCGGTTCTTCACTAACAAAACCACTAAAATCAGCAACCAATTCCCTGCAGCTCCTCGCCTTACACACACCAAACCACAGCACCCCAACACATTCTCCACTTTCTCGCTCCTCTTTGAAACAGAGGTGTCAAAAATCGTCCCACATCACCCACATTAATCAACAACTCTATTCACACTGGTACATTTCTCTCAGCTTTTAAGGAGGCTCGTGTTGCCACTCTCCTCAAAAAACCCACAATAGACCCTGCGCTTATTGATAATTACAGACCTGTGTCTCTCCTCCCATTCATGGCTAAGACACTAGAGCGTGTTGTTTTTAACCAACTCTCCTCCCATCTCTCACTGAACAGTCTCCTGTACAGCAACCAATCAGGTTTCAAAAGCTGCCACTCTACAGAAACAGCACTTCTATCGGTCATTGAGGCACCGAGACGGTCTAGAGCAGAATAAAAATCTTCAGTGTTTATCCTGTTGGACCTGTCTGCTGCTTTTGACACGGTAAACCATAAAATACTCCTATCAACCCTCAGGCAGATGGGTGTCTCTGGAACAGCCCTTCGGTGGTTTGAGTCCTACCTCTCTGGTAGGTCATTCAGGGTATTATGGAGGGGCGAGGTCTCAGAATCTCATCATCTCACTACTGGAGTGCCTCAGGGCTCAGTACTTGGGCCACTGCTTTTTTCTCTATCTACATCACTGGGTTCTGTCATTCTGAAACATGGAGTTGAGTGTCGTCAGCATAGCAGTGATATGAGAAGCCATCTCTCCTTTCAACCAGACGATCCCACTGTTTCTGCATGAATTTCTGCGTGCCTAAACAACATCTCCGTCTGGATGAAGGATCATCACCTGCAGCTGAACCTTGCAAAAACAGAGCTGCTCGTTTTCTTAGCCAATCCCACCATACAACACAACCTATCCATTCAGCTAGGCTCAGCTACTATATCCTCGTCTAGGTCAGCTAGGAACCTTGGAGTGATCATTGACGACCAGCTAACTTTCACTGAGCACATTTCGAAAACTGCTCAATCTTGTAGGTTTGTATTGTACAACATCAGGAAAATCAGACTGTACTTATCAGAACATGCTACACAGATCCTCGTCCAAATTTCATAGGGCATAGATACCAACGACAGTTGTGTCCGCGCATACGACCACCAGACACTGAAACTATTCAGAAACCATGCAACAACTAAACTGAGCGACGATGTTGCACGCGGACTCAGGGCCTGGTCCGCACAGCAAGCCCGAGGTCCCGCAGTCCTCGGTGTCTCCTGATGCCGAAGGCTGGGGAAGAGGACGCCGCAAGCGGTGTTCGAGGAAATGGAAGCGCGGTAAACGGGCGGGTGTCCGTGCTAGGCTAACCGCTAACCCTAGCCGGTCGGCACTCCCCTCCATCTCTGTCCAACATCTATTCACTTGACAATAAGATGGATTACATTCGACTTCACCGAGCAACACGGCGTGAGTATAGGGATTGCAGCGTCTTTGTCTTTACGGAAACGTGGCTCAGCGACAGAGTTCCGGACACCGCCATTCAGCTAACCGGGCTAACCGCATTTCGTGCCTACAGGAATGCCGCACTGTGTGAAAAGACTTGCGGTGGTGGCGTGTGCGTTTATATCAACACGGAATGGTGCAAGGACTCTGTGCTATTGCTAACTATTGCTCATCGCTAGTGGAGTTCATTGTTGTCAAATGCATCCTTTTATCTACCCCGGGAAATCACCACCGTCTACACCATCGGAGTTTACATTCCACTCAGCGCTAATGCGAAGGAGGCTCTGAGCGAGCTGTACAAAGCTATTAGCATGCTGCAGAACGCTCACCCCGATGGACTGTTTATCATCGCCGGAGATTTCAATCACGCAAATCTCAAAACAGTGCTCCCTAAATTCTATCAGCATGTGGACTTTGCTACGAGAGGAGCGAACACGCTGGATCTTGTTTACACAAACATTCCCGGCGCATATCGTGCGGAGCCCCGCCCCCACCTCGGCTACTCAGACCACATCTCTGTTATGTTGATTCCAGCATACAGACCACTCATCAGACACTCTAAACCGGTTCTGAAACAGATTAAAACCTGGCCAGCATGATCCATCTCTGCTCTTCAGGACTGTTTTGAGTGTACTGACTGGGAAATATTTAGGGAAGCTGCAACCAACGGCGATTCCATTGACCTGGAGGAGTACACATCATCAGTGACTGGCTACATCGAGAAGTGCATTGATGATGTGACCATCTCCAAGACCATCACCACACGTTCTAACCGGAAGCCGTGGATGAACGCGCTACGCGGCGTGCTCTCCTGAATGAGCGAGACTTCGCCTTCAGAGCAAAGGACCGGGCTGCCCTAAAAACAGCGAGGGCTAAACTGTCCCGAGCTATCAGAGAAGCAAAGCGCGCTTATGCTAAAAGAATCCACGGCCACTTCCAAAACAGCAGTGACTCACAGCGCATATGGCAGGGCATTCAAGCGGTTGCCAACTACAAGACAACTCCACCTGTCTGTGATGGTGACGCCTCCCTACCAGATGCGCTGAATGACTTCTACGCACGTTTTGAGGCACCGAATAAAACAACTGTGAGGAAGTCCACCCCTCATACCAATGACCCGGTACTCTGCTTCACCCCAGCTGACGTGAGGAAAACACTTTATAGAGTTAACCCACGGGAGTCTGCTGGACAGGACAACATTCCAGGCAGAGTACTAAAGGAGTGTGCAGAGCAGCTAGCGGATGTCTTCACTGATATCTTCAATATCTCTCTGAGCAGCTCTGTCATTCCAACGTGCCTCAAAACAACAACAATCGTCCCGGTGCCCAAGAAGTCTGTGGTCTCATGCCTCAACGACTATCGTCCCGTCGCACTCACACCAATTGTGATGATGTGCCTCATGACAAGCCTCTCGAAGCATTTCAAGTCACAGCTACCACCTTCACTTGACCCATTACAGTTTGCATATCGTCCAAACCATCTATAATAGCATCTTCAGCACCACCACACTGAACACTCATCAAGTTCGCTGATGACACGACCGTGGTGGGTCTCATCAGCAAGATCGACGAGTCAGCATACAGAAATGAGGTGCAGCAGCTCACAACTTTGTGTTGTTGACGTTCAGAGAAAGATTGTTGGCTCTACACCAAGGAGATGATTGTGGACTTCAAGCGAGCAAAGAGTGACCATTCTCTGCTGTCCATCGACGGGTCCAAGGTGGAGACCGTCAAGAGCACCAAATTCCTTGGTGTTCATCTGGCGGATAACTTCACCTGGTCACTCAACACCAGCTCCATCACCAAGAAAGCCCAGCAGCACCTCTACTTCTTGAGGAGGCTGAGGAAAGCTCATCTCCCTCCACCCATCCTGACTATGTTCTATAGGGGGACCATTGAGAGCGTCCTGTGCAGCTGCATCACTGCCTGGTTTGGGAATTGCACCGTATCGGATCGCAAGACCCTCCAAAGGATAGTGAGGATAGCTGAAAAGATCATTGGCGTCTCTCTGCCCTCTATCACGGACATCTACACCACACGCTGCATCCGCAAAACCCACGATATAGTAAAGGACCCCACACACCCATTATTCACCCTCCTTCCATCTGGAAAAAGGTACCGGAGCAGTCGGGCCCTCACAACCAGACTGCTGAACAGTTTCTTCTCACAAGCCATCAGACTCCTCAATAACCACACCTGAATGGCCTTCCTGTCCCATAAGCATTCTTGCACGTCATATTTATGGTTGTGAACCTCATATTTATTGTTGTTTGTATTTTGTGTTCTTGCACTAATTTTGTCTTTGCACTAGTTTGCACACTGGGTTTGCACTCTACTTCCTTGCTGTTTGCACTAGTCCGCACACTTTGCACTTTATGTGGCTAAGACACTGTCTTAGCTCAATATGTGAAGTTCTTTTGTATTGTATGTGTGACTCCATGTAGCACCAGGTCCTGGAGAAACGTTGACTCATTTCACTATGTACTGCACAGCTATATGTAGTTGAAATGACAATAAAAGCCACTTGACTTGACCACAGTCTAACACTTGATGGCTGCTCTGTTAATTCTTCACCATCAGTTAGAAACCTAGGTGTGCAATCTTTCCTTTGAAAACCATGTTTCCACAATCTGTAAAACTGTTTTTCCATCTTACAAATATGCTAAAATTACGACCTATGCTTTCAACATCTAAATGCAGAATTATTAATGCGTTTATGACCTCAAGGTTAGATTATTGTAATGTTTTATTGGGTGGTTATTCTGCATGCTTGATAAACTTCAGCTAGTCCAAAACGCAGCAGCTAGAGTAGTATGATCATATTAGCCCAGTTTTGTCAACACTGCACTGGCTGAAGAAGTTTGTTAATCAAAATATAAAGAAACCTTATACAATTTAGTTTATCATTATAACTGCAGTCAGACCTAAGCTAAAAACCCCACTATTATAACCAATCTGTTTTTGGCATTTTACATCTGTTGTCTTACACCTGTGAACCTCATTTAGCAAGGGTATTTCAGATGCCCACCATATATTAGAGAGAAGCAAATTCAGGCCAGAAGAGACTGACACCAGCGCGTAAGTCTATTATACCTATTGATGTGTGCTGTTCAAATTATTTCTTGCTGTTTGGAGAGAATATTTGCCTTTTCCTACTTATTTGTAGTGTGTAGTTTCGTTGTGATTTATTTATTCAGAGTGCTCTTACTGATAAAATTATTTGCCTCCGGGCTATAAAGAGCACTTAAGTGTGAAGGTGTTAGTTTCGATTTACCTGATCGAGCTCCTGATTGGCTACTGGCTGGGCTACTGGCTGGGCTACAAGCTTTCCGCGACTAACTATTTAAACTGCGCGCTCTCTCTCAAAGCGAGAGAAGCAAATTCAGGCCAGAAGAGACGGACACCAGCACCGTCAGCAAAAGTGTTCAGCGCTCGTGTTCAGTCTCCTCGTGTGAAGACTACGAGAGTAAAGACGTACGACTTTTCCTGCGCGACTTTAACCGAGCAATGACACCGAGCAACTCACTTAAGTAAATTTTCATTCATTCTCTTACACATCTTCACTTACTCTCTTTCCTACCTCCATCATGTGTTTCCAACTAATTCCGGTTGTCTCTCAACCTCGCCCTAACAACACACGCAGACAACAATGCAATCTTACTAACCTACGCTCAGTCTCTACATCCTCTACTACACCTCTATCTTTCTCTGTGGGTCTGTGGAATTGCCAGTCAGCGGTCAACAAAGCTGACTTCATTTCTGCTTTTTCTTTACATTCTTCACTCAGCATTCTGGGCTTGACTGAGACCTAGATTCGTCCAGAAAACTCAGCAACCCCAGCTGCTCTAGCCAACAATCACTCTCTCACACACACCTCGTTGGGTTGGCCGGGGTGGGGGCACTGGTCTGCTTCTCAAACAATTGGAAATATTCAACCTACTCCTATGTAATTACAACTCATTTGAATTTCATGCAATCACAGTGACTACTCCGATAAAGATCCACAGTGGTAATTTACCGCCCCCCTGGACATATTCTAGACACCTTCCTAGAGGAGCTGGATGGATTGTTGTCCTATTTTACAGAGGAAGGCACTCCACTCCTACTCTTTGGGGACTTCAACATTCATCTTGACAAACCTTATGCTACACTTCCATTCACTTCTAGCTTAATTCGATCTCAAACGCCTTATCACGACAAGCACCCACAAATAAGGCAACCAGCTTGATTTAAATTAACACACGCAGTTGTATTGCAGACACCATTTCAGTACAACCGCTTCACATCTCTGACCATTTCCTTCTTACATTTAAACTGCATTTTGCCATCTCTGAGCAACCAACCCCTATACCGGTTACTTTCCGACAAAACCTTTGTTCCCTTTCTTCCTCTCATCTCTCCTCTGCTGTATCCTCCTCCCTTCCCTCACCTACCCATTTCTCTTCTCTGGATGTGAATGCAGCTACAGATACTTTGTGCAGTACTCTAACCTCCTGTCTAGACTAAATATGCCCTCTCTCCTCCAGGCCAGCACGGACTGCCTCCTCTAGCCCCTGGTTGTCTGATGTTCTCCATGAGAGAAAGTGACGCAAATCTATAGATCTGTCAGACCTGAGCAGGTATCAGACTTTGTGTTGGAGTTGTGTATTGATGTTGAAGCTGTGTCTTGACATTTTGCAACTTTGACCTTTCAGTTTTCAGCTTCCATCTGGTATAACACTTCTTGTTCTAGGTCATGACATGACATGGCCTCTATATAGTATCTCAGACTGGTATGGGCGCCAGGGGAATCTGAAGGAATAAAGATTCTGACGCACAAAAAAAATGTGTGACTAGTGATAACTTATGTGACGAACATGTCTGAAGTCTTTGTTTTGCCAGTTGGTTTTACTTATCTTGCCCTGTCCTTTCCTCTATAAATAAAGTGACTTGCGATCTGAGCTTCGGAGGCAAAGGGAGGCAAAAGAGAGAAACCGACTTTTCTCCCACTTGCAGCCGACAGCGCAATCCTTGCAAGCTAAAAATCCAAAGAACTTGTCTTGTCAAGACTATTTCACTCTAACGGCTCTTTACCAGGAAGGATCAACTCAAGGCGAAATAAAACACATTTACTTGGTCCTTCGAGCCGGATCCCAACAGGACAGAGCGGAGGAGGAGAGGACGAAGAGGAGCTGAAAGATAGTTTCTGGCCAGAGCCAGGCAATAGCCGCCTGACAAAATCCACCCGCGTGAATTCGAGGGGGGTCGGTGAATCTTAGTCTGGAAAAATCAACTTCTCCGGGCTGTCTGACAGGAACCATTGGAAGGACAACTCAACGCACTGATCAGGTGATATACCGGTGTATTTTTTATGAACGTTTATTTACGTGATTTACGGTGAATAAGTTTGTTGTTGTCTAGGAATAACACGACTGATATTTCTCCCCACCAGAAAGGGAGTTGTGTTATTCAAACAGAAAAATTATATTGGGTTTGAGTCAAAATTGAAAAGTTGGTCTGTTCAGATGGCTGTATCCGCAGACAAATTAGTGTCTGTAGAAGCTTGGTGCAGTGGACGATCTGATCAGACGTGTGACCAATCGTTGACTCTTACCAAAAGCGAATATGGGTGCAGAAAATAGTAAATTGACAGGGAGATCCAAAGTTTATGCGTACATATTTGGCAGACAGTGTGCGATACCTATATGAGTGGAATAAAAAATATGATTTCAGTGGTAAATTAGTCAAGAGGGACTGCACTCTCTTAATAAACAAAATAAAGGTTGACTTATCCTTAGCCAAGGGAAAAAAGGTTGATCTGTTGAAACTTCAATTGATTGAAGCAAAGTGGCAAGAGCAGGCAGAAAAAAGACAGGCGAGAGTAGAAAAGAAAATACAGAAAGAAGAACAATTGATTGCAGTGCAGAAAGAGGAAGACCCAGCAGACTATGTTGGGAGTCCAGAGGCATTATATCGGCAAAAAAGGTTAAGAGCAGAGAGAGCAGCCAGAGGCCAGGAGATGGCAGCAGCAGCTCAATGAGAGGAGCTGAGAGAGCAGACAGCACAGAGCGAAGTGCGAGCAAGAGGGAAAGGGACAAAAAAAAAAACATGACCTATCCAAGATAACTGAATTCAGTCCCCCTCGCACTAGAAGAAACATACCTTATGCTGAAGCAATCTCTCTGTTAGAGAAAAGCAAGGTGGAAGAAGGGTATAAAAAAGACCCCTTGAACTCCTCACACCTTTCATCAGATTCAGATTTAATTTTTCCAGCCATCCAAGTGGCTAATCCACATTACGGTGTAGAGGACGATTGCAATAGATACCTTCACGTGTATCGCCCATGGTCAGACCAGGAAATTAATGATGCAGTAAATGCACTTGGTCCACTTAAAAATGCTGCTGCATGGTTAGAGAATTTTAACCAACTGATACGTATGTATCGTTTAAATGACCTAGAGGTTGACAGAGTTGCGAGAATAGCTCTTAAATACAAATATGGCCAATATAGGGGTGGTTTCACGGGTCTAGACGAGAATGATGATCCGTTAGCTCATGATGCAGCGACATTGCGAGAGGCAGTCGAACAATTGACAGAAAGAATTAGAGACACCCTTGGAACACGCCCAGATTACTCTAAAATAGCCCAGTGTAAACAGAAAGATGGAGAAGATGTACATGAATACAGAGCACGTCTGGAAGATGTTTTTAGATGTTTTTCTAAAACAGGCACTCCTTTCAGGATTCAGACCCCAGTTGGCAGACTTCATTAAAAAATATAATATAAACTGGTCCACCGACCCAGTAAATAGCATAATGAATTATGCCAGACATGGACAGGGAGTGCTGAAAAATAAAAAAGAAAAAGCAGACAGGGCCCATACTTTAGCTGCACTCACTGCCCTCTCCCAAGGCATGACCTCGCTTGGTGCAGACACATTCTACCAAGCTAATCGGAGAGGGAAGGGGAGGAAAGCAGCACGTGGTCGAGGTAGAGAGAGAGAAGGTTGTCGAAACAGACACGCGATGACAAAGAATATGATAGGCGTTTTAATTGCCACAAGGAAGGCCATTATATCCGAGAATGCCCAGAACCTCTAAAGCCCAGAACACAGGGTAGAAGCCCCGATGAAAGCTACAGACCAGCCCCATATAATGATCAGGAAGAAGCTTTCACACAGCTAAAGGAGGGATTGATTCAATCCACAGTTTTAAGTTTACCTGATTATTCCAAACCATTTAATCAGACAGTAGACTGTAAAGACAAATTTATGACGTCAGTGCTGACACAGGAGTCAGGGGGCAAGAACAAACCAGTAGCGTACTACTCTAAGAGGCTGGATCCAGTGGCTTGTGCACTCCCACCTTGCGTGAGAGCTGTATGTGCAGCAGCCCTAGCAGTCCAGGCCTCAGCTGAAGTAGTGATGTATCATCAACTCACATTATTTTTCCCACACTCAGTCGACGCACTATTAACTGAAACTAAAATGTCATTCCTATCGCCAGCAAGACATTTAGCTGTCATGTCTATTTTAAATGTCACAGCCACATCTCACTATCAAAAGATGTACAGCATTAAACCCATCTTCTCTGTTGCCAACTTGTAATGACGGCACACCACACTGTTGCTTGACCAGCACAGAACAGAATTGCAAACCTAGGCCTGATTTGAAAGATGTTCCATTAACTGAGGGAGAGACACTGTTTGTAGATGGTTCATGCTCTAAAAATAGCCAAGGTGAAAATCAATGTGGTTATGCTGTTGTGTCAGAAAAAGAGATAGTGACTGCAGGGAAACTCCCCTTGCATTACTCATCCCAGGCAGCCGAAGTTATAGCGTTAACAAAAGCGTGCCAAATTTCGCGAGAAAAAGACGTCACAATCTACACAGATAGCCAATATGCATTTTCTACTTTACATCATTTTGCAGCACAATGGGCGCGAAGGGGCATGAAAACTGCTAGTGGCCAAAACGTAAAACACACCGTATGTGAAATACAGAAAGTAACATCATTAGAAACTCCATTAGACGTGTCAGTGATATCAGACATGCAAAAACAAGCACCAGCATCCGAGAAGCAGATGTGGTTAACAAAAGGAGCACAATTGTCAGATGACACATACAGACTTGAAGGCAAACTGTGCCTTCCACGAAGCAGCAATTTTGACACATGGGCAAGCACAGAAATTGGGTTGAATGTTTTACTTTGGTCAAAATGTATATGAGAATAACGTCCACTGACAAAGGGCTAACACCTTTTGAAATACTGTATGGCAGACCGTTCAGTGATGATGTGTGTGAGACACCACAAGAGCAGCCTACACTAGCAGAATGGATGAACAAAATGTTGAAATTTAAAGATGTTGTGAGTGCAAATGACTTGCCAGCCGTTCCTCTGTCTACACAGGAAACCCGAGTGAAACCTGGAGATACCATCCTGATCAAAGCTGTAAAGAGGAAAAACTGGACCTCGCCCAACTGGGAAGGACCTTTCACCGTGGTACTGACTACCCCAACTGCCTTGAAGATCGCTGAGAGATCTACGTGGATTCATCAGAGCCACTGTAAGAAGGTCACAGAGTTTCCTGCCTAGAACGACGAGTACGGGTGTGATGTCCGGTTACAAAGGGTGGTGAAGGCAATAGGCCTCGTTGGTCTCAACCTGGTGAAGAAACAAACAGAGCCTTACTCATATTTTTAGCATGGCGTGGAAAGAGATCACCTTTGTGTCAGTGATATCAGACATGCCCATGTGTCAACTGAAGCAGTTGATCGGCATTAGTCTGCAGGAACGTGTAAGTGTATTTGTTTGTAGTCTAGTCTTATTGTAGCGCGGTGTCGTTGCTAGGTGTCGTTCGCTCTATAGTTTGCCTCGTGTCACGCAATTATTGTCGCGTCACGTGATTATTGTCGTGAAGTGTCGTGCGAGTTTCTGACCTTTTGTTGTTGCAAATTGGGAGGTGTGTCCTGCTTTACTCAGTCACGCAATCCCCATGCGTGCAGACCTCATCGTGTGAAGACCAGCGACTCTACCTGTGCGACTCCACCGAGCACAGACACCGGCTAAACACTCGCGTATACCTAGTATTTATTTTCGTTTCTATTTGAGCTTTCCTTATTCCTCTTCCAAATTCTTCCACTTTTGTGTCTCTATTCCACCCTACTCATACAATGTCTTTCAACATCCCTAGCCTCATTACCACTCGCACTTCCTGTATCCGGCGTCATCGGAGGCGCAACTACAATAATATGCATACTATTCCCACATCGTTTACCACATCACAATCTTTCTCCATTGTCCTTTGGAATTGCCAGTCTGCTGTAAAAAAGACTGACTTCATCACAGCCATCACAGAACATTCCAATCTAAGTATCCTAGCACTTACCGAAACCTGGATTAAACCAGAGGACACTGTCACTCCAGCTGCCCTCGCTGCCAACCATACTTTCACTCATTCCCCTCGCACTTCTGGGAGGGGTGGAGGTACTGGTCTGCTCATATCAAAGAATTGGAAGCACAGCCAAATACAGACCCTCAATACAAACTCCTCTTTTGAATCACACGCCATTACTGTCACCCACCCTTTTAAAATTCACCTGATTGTTCTGTATCGCCCCCCAGGGCACCTCGGTAACTTCGTTAATGACTTGGATGTGCTGCTCTCTGCTTTTCCAGAGGATGGCACTCCTCTGGTACTGCTAGGAGATTTCAACATCCATGTAGATAAGAGTCCGGCCTGCGACTTTCACAGTCTATTGGCATCTTTTGATCTCAGCCATGTATCCACCACTGCCACGCACAAATCAGGTAATCAGTTGGACCTCATCTACACTCGAAACTGCTCTACTCATCATGCCCAGGTAACACCACTGCACACATCTGACCACTTCCTGATTACTTTCAACACCACCCTAACCTCTTCCAACATAACACCAAACCCTCCTCTGGTCACTTTTCGCCGTCACTTACGCACGCTCTCGTCAACCTGTCTTTCCTCTGCGGTGTCACTGTCACTCCCTCCTCCTAACCGGTTCTCTTTACTAGATGTTAACACTGCTACCAATACCCTCTGCTCCACGCTAACATCCTGCCTGGACTCTTTCTGTCCTCTAACAACCAAACCTGCCCGGCCAACTCCCTCTGCCCCCTGGTTATCTGATGTTCTCCGTGAACATCGCTCCAAACTCAGAGCTGCGGAAAGAAAATGGCGTAAAACCAAGGATCCATCGGATCTCTGTTTTTATCAGTCTCTTCTCTCCTCATTTTCTAATAATGTCTCCACTGCTAAACGTAACTATTACCAAACAACTCCTCTGACTCACGGAGCCTCTTTAAAACATTCTCTGCTCTTCTCTGCCCACCTGTCCCCCCACCATCGTCATCCTTAACCTCTGATGATTTTGCTCGTTTTTTCATTAACAAAACCACTAAGATCAGCAATCAATTTCCTGCTGCTCCTCGCCTTACACACATCAAACCACAGCACCCCAACACATTCTCCACTTTTTCCCTCCTCTCTGAAACAGAGGTATCAAAAATCGTCCTTGCCACGAATGCCACAACCTGCCCTTTAGATCCCATCCCTACTAACATCTTTCAGGCTATCGCTCCCTCCGTCCTCCCTGCACTCACCCACATTACCAACAACTATCTACACTGGTACATTTCCCTCAGCTTTTAAGGAGGCTCGTGTTGCCCCTCTCCTTAAAAAACCCACACTTGACCCTGAGCTCATTGAAAATTACAGACCTGTATCTCTCCTCCCATTCATGGCTAAGACACTAGAGCGTGTTGTCTTTAACCAACTCTCCTCCCATCTCTCACAAAACAATCTCCTGGACAGCAACCAATCAGGTTTCAAAAGCGGCCACTCCACAGAAACCGCACTTCTATCTGTCATTGAGGCACTGAGACGGTCAAGAGCACAATCAAAATCTTCAGTGCTTATCCTGTTGGACCTGTCTGCTGCTTTTGACACTGTAAACCATAACATTCTCCTATCAACCCTCAGGCAGATGGGTGGCTCTGGAACAGCCCTTCGGTGGTTTGAGTCCTACTTCTCTGGTAGGTCTTTCAGGGTATCATGGAGGGGCGATGTCTCAGAGTCTCATCACCTCACTACTGGAGTGCCTCAGGGCTCAGTACTTGGGCCACTGCTTTTTTCCATCTACTTGACATCACTGGGTTCTGTCATTCTGAAGCATGGCTTCTCATATCACTGCTACGCTGACGACACTCAACTCCATCTCTCCTTTCAACCAGACGATCCCACTGTTTCTGCACGTATTTCTGCGTGCCTAAACGACATCTCAGTCTGGATGAAGGATCATCACCTGCAGTTAAACCTCACAAAAACAGAGCTCTTCATTTTTTCGGCCGATCCCAACATACAGCACAACCTATCATTTCAGCTAGGCTCGGCTATTGTATCCTCGTCTAGGTCAGCTAGGAACCTTGGAGTGATCATTGATGACCAGCTAACTTTCACGGAGCACATTTCAAAAACTGCTCGATCTTGTAGGTTTGTGCTGTACAACATCAGGAAAATCAGACCGTACTTATCAGAACACGCTACACAGATCCTCGTCCAGGCACTAGTCCTGAGTAGACTTGATTACTGCAATGCCCTCCTTGTTGGCCTCCCAGCCTCTACAACCAGACCTCTTCAGATGGTCCAGAATGCAGCGGCAAGGGTGGTCTTCAACGAACCAAGGAGGGCCCACGTCACACCCCTCTTCATTAGTTTACACTGGCTTCCTATAGATGCCCGCATCAAATTCAAATCCCTGATGCTGGCCTACAGGACAATCACAGGCTCCGCTCCCTTGTGCTTACACTCACTAATTGAATCATATGTTCCCTCCAGGTGCCTACGCTCTGCAAACGAAAGGCGTCTTGCAATGCCTTGACAAAAAGGTGCAAAATCACTCTTGCGCACCTTCACCTGGTCTGTTCCTCGCTGGTGGAACGATCTGCCCGTTACCACTAGGGCAGCAGAGTCACTAGCAATCTTCAAAAACCAACTCAAAACTCATCTTTTTCGCTTACACTTGACCCCACATTGATAGCACTCTCTTCTTCTCCTGCTCCTTCCTATCCTTTTCTTGTTTATAAAAAAAAAAAAAGCCTTGTGTCTGCGTTAGGTAAGACAAGACCCCACTCAGAGCACTTATGCACTACTGCCCTTTTGCTGATGTTAATTTGCTTCGATATGCCTACCTCATTTGTACGTTGCTTTGGATAAAGGCGTCTGCTAAATGACTAAATGTAAATGTAAAATTGCCCATGTGTCAAAATTGTTAAACCTGCTGTGGATGGATGCGGAGGAGAGAGAGACGGTTGAAGAGTAGCGGAAAGAGGTGAATTTTGACTAGTTCACAGAACGACAAGAACTAAAAACTAATTTTGATTTGAACATGTGGTATGCCTACACAAAGTTCCTAGCGAATAGCACAAATTCAACCAAGTGCTATGTCTGCACTAAAATGCCAACAGCCAGCAGAAACCCGTGCATGATTCCTAGGCCATATAGAAATATTTCAACATTGTTTCCTGAAACACTCGTTTCATCTTATAGCTCTGCTTATTTAAATTCCACTAAGAACAACAAGTTGCCTGCACCTGTGAATATGAGCACATTGACCTTCAAGTACTTGTTAATACTAAACACCACAGGAGAAGAGAAACTGTGTGGACCGGTGCACATAGAAGCAGGGTCTGTTTTTAGCGGTTATGAGAATCGAGAAACGCTAGGTGGCGCGCCGGAGCAAGAAGATGTCCCCTCTGCATACTGTAATCAGACATTTACAGCGTGTGTAGCAGGTAAACATAATGGAATTAATCCTACACAGACAATTTGTGAGTCATATTTTACAGTTCCTGATGTCATGGGAACCACACCGCAGTCAACACATGTGTGGTTGTGGTTACAATGTTTATTCCAATCTACCCACAAGGTGGACCGGACGATGCGCCCCTGTCCTGCTGACAGACCATTCCTACATTGTAAGTGCACATCCTAACAAAATAAGAC
The DNA here is from genome assembly GCF_018831695.1 of Puntigrus tetrazona. Lineage (NCBI taxonomy): Eukaryota > Metazoa > Chordata > Actinopteri > Cypriniformes > Cyprinidae > Puntigrus > Puntigrus tetrazona. Next base: position 1,748,447 of record NW_025047681.1, read on the forward strand.
GGAGAAAAAGGTCTTTTGAGAAACATGACTATCTGGGGGACGGACGTTCCCAAAGACCACAAGCTGTGGACTGATGGAGAGAAAGTTTTACTGGCCCTTTTTCCATGGGATGGGGTTGGTAAACTAATGTTACGCATGGAGACGGTGGATTACCGTTTCGGTTTGTTTGTGAATAACACCATAGCCTCCATAAAAGGAGTACAGGAAGAGCTGAGAGCGCTGAGACAGATGGAGCTTCAAGACAGACTGGTATTAGATCAACTTACAGCCTCCACCGGAGGAGTGTGTGCAATAGTTGGATCATCATGTTGCACGTTTATACCAGACAACGATGCGGACGGAGGAGTAATCAAACGAGCAATAGCCAACCTCACTCAACTGAGAGATGCCATGGAGAGAAACAGCATAACAACTCAAGGACTGTTATCATGGCTGTTTGGTGGGGAATGGTGGAATGTGCTATTGAAAATGATCACACCAGTGATTGCAGTTTTAAGTTTGCTGTGTTTATGCATGATCTGTGTTTTACCATGGGCAATGATTACCAAAATGATTAGCCAGACATTTTTCAGTTTTACCATGCTTCTCCACCAAGAGAGAAATGGAGAGCTTTAGTATCATGTGTGAAGTCTCAGTTAAAACCACAGCTGTGACATGGCTGAGTGCTGATGTTGTGATACAAAAGGTACACTGACAAGCTACAGTAGCCATGCTAAGAACAAGAGGCACTGTGTTTAATTTTTTTTTCATTTTATTTTCACATTTTCCTCCTATTTTCTATTTTTTTTATTGTATATATTAAGATGCAAGCCTTACAGGTGATCGCCCATGTAGCATCTTGGGGGTCGGTTGGGAATTTTTCCTCCGATACTGAGGTTTTCGCCCAACCTTACTGTTTAAAGTAAGCATCGATTATTTAATCAAGTAATCAGTAATTCAACATGCATATGCATTGTTATGTCTTTTTTAGTAGGTGCTAAATGTCAAACAGGAGGGAGATGTTGGAGTTGTGTATTGATGTTGAAGCGGTGTCTTGACATTTTGCAACTTTGACCTTTCAGTTTTCAGCTTCCATCTGGTATAACACTTCTTGTTCTAGGTCATGACATGGCCTCTATATAGTATCTCAGACTGGTATGACGCCAGGGGAATCTGAAGGAATGAAGATTCTGATGCACAAAAAAATGTGTGACTAGTGATAACTTATGTGACGAACATGTCTGAAGTCTTTGTTTTGCCAGTTGATTTTACTTATCTTGCCCTGTCCTTTCCTCTATAAATAAAGTGACTTGCGATCTGAGCTTCAGAGGCAAAGGGAGGAAAAGGGAGGCAAGAGAGAAACCTGCTTTTCTCCCACTTGCAACCGACAGCGCAATCCTTGCAAGCTAAAAAACTTGTCTTGTTTTATTTCGCCTTGAGTTGATCCTTCCTGGTAAAGAGCCGTTCGAGTGAAAGTCTCGACACTGTGCTTTCTTCCTTCTCTGCTGAAATCCACACTGCCAAATCATCATACTTCCAAAACAAGATTAACAACACTTCAGACACACATAAGCTCTTCAGATCATTTAACTCTCTGCTCTATCCCCCTCCACCACCTCCCACCAATTCAATAACACCTGACGATTTTGCTACATTCTTTATCAAAATCAACTGCGGGAGGCAGATCTAGCACCCAAACTCTGGAACAATCTCCCTAACTCTGTTCTGGAGACAGACACTTTGTCAGTTTTTCACTTTTTTAACCTAGACTACACAACACACTTTTATTATTCAAATCCGTTAAAGGATTCTTAGGCTGTATTAATTAGATCCGCTGGAACCCGGGAACACTACTCATAAAACATGTACTTGTGACATTGTAAAAAAAATTACATCTACGCCAATATTAGTCCTGTTTCTTAATCTGTTTTACAGTTTGTATCCAGATTAGATGGTGGTCCATCAGATTGTGTTTATCAGAGACCAGAACACCTAGCTGCGCTCTGTGGACAGATCACCAGATCCTGATGCGCACGCACACACACACACACACACCAAGTCATTTACACTATGACACAGCTGCGTTTAAAATTGAACTGGAAGTTGAGTGCTGGGCGTCCGGTCAGAGGAGAACTGACCCCAACTGAGTCTGGTTTCTCCCAAGGTTTTTTTTCCTCTCAATTCTGTATGGATGGGGTTTTGGTTCCTTGCCGCTGTCACCTCTGGCTTGCTTTGTTGGGGACACTTAACTTCTAGTGATTATGGTCGAATTGATTACAGAGATCGTCTTTGCATTTAATAACAAATTGTTCATTCTCGTCATTATACATCCCTGTCATTGTATGTTAAGTGTGTTTAAAGTGCTATATAAATAAAAATGATTGATTGAATTGTAAGGAGGTGAATCAAAACCTGTAAATGCAATAAGGTAACCAAGATGGCGCCGTTGAGTTCGGCTGCCGTCGTGACCGCTCCTGCAAAACTTTGTTTTTCTGTTAGTTGTTTGTATTTAGGATAGTCTGCGCGGTTTTCTTTATATAAAGATGGCTATTACTACATACGATCGAGCCACTCATATCTATTGGAGTACAGTGCACCCTACTTTCACTGTTTTTAAACCCGGACCCATGTTGGCAGAGTGAGATCCTGTCGAAGACGAAAGGACACGACCCACACCGGCATCCACGAGGGAAACGAGCCGGCGTCAGGAACCGGTTGAGGGTACGCTCACACCGCGCTCCCCTACCTAGTGTCCTGTTAGCCAACGTCCAGTCTCTGGAAAACAAGCTCAATGACCTCAGGGCAAGGATCAAGTTCCAGAGAGACATTCGGGACTGCAACCTCCTCTGCTTCACCGAGACATGGCTGAACCCAGTGGTACCGGACCACACCATACAACCGGCCGAGTTTTTCTCTGTTTACCGCATGGACAGAACAATGGAGTCGGGGAAGACAAGGGGAGGTGGAGTGTGTCTGATGGTGAACAAACGCTGGTGCCTACAGCGCGGCGTGTTGTTCCTCTCTCACGCTCCTGCACACCAAACCTGGAACTTCTGACCATCAAATGTCGCCCTTTCTATCTTCCACGGGAATTCAGCTCGGTCATAGTCAGTTCTGTTTATATTCCACCTCAAGCGGACACGGAAACTGCAATATGGGACTTACACGATCACCTCACAACACACCAGACACAGAACCGGGACTGCCGAACTTTCACCAGCACATCACCTGCCCCACCAGGGGCGAAAGGACACTGGATCACTGCTACACACCCTTCAGAGAGAGCTACAAGGCAAAATCATGGCCACCATTTGGTAAATCGGACTATGCCGACATCTTCCTCGTACCTGTTTACAAACAGAGGCTGAAAAAGGAGGCTGTCACGCTGGTCTGACCATTCGGTGGCCGCTCTGCAGGACGCTTTGGATGACGCAGACTGGGCAATGTTCAGGTGTAGCTCTGAGGACGTCAACGTGTTCACGGAAGCGGTGGTGGGTGTTGGAACTACTATTCTTGTTTTGTTCTTTTATTGACATTGTCTCCTATATCAAAGTGGTTTTGAAATACTTCTGTGTGTGTGTAAAGAGTTTGGCAACACGCTCACAAAAGGACAGGACGCTGTCCAGAGCCGACACCTTGCTGAACTCACCCCCAAGCAGATTCCACCTAACTGAGATCTAATCAGGATCAAGCACCCACAAGAAAGGAATGTGCCCTATTGTGACCTTTTTATGGGGGTTGCTCTTTCTTTATGTATAAATAAAGATGTGTGAGGGGCTGCGTTTCAGAAGCAAACTGAAGAGAGTTGGAAACAGTTTACTTCCCTTGCAACTGAAGCAATGTCACTTGCAAGTTACACATTTGGAACAAATTCTTGTGTCTCTTATTGAGTCGTCTTCCAGGTGGTAAAGTACCTTAAAGGGGCATCCAGACCCTACATTAATTTGGTGTTTCCGCCCGGTTACCAACAAGGCAGATCGGAGAAGAGGAGGACTGAGAGGACCTGAGAGAATATCTCTGCACAGAGTCGGGCGATAGACGTCTGTCTAAAATCCACCCTCGTGAATTCGTGGGAGGTCAGTGAATCTCCGTCTGCAAAAATCTACTTCTCCGCGCTGTCTGACGGTGACCATTTTCAGAAGACATCTCAGCGCTAATCAGGTAAATATTATCGTCGTTTGAATGCATGCAATAGAGTTGTGTCCCGGACAAGGCTAGATGCCCGTTTTTCTGAGTGTTAGTTACATACCTAAAAAATGGGGAACGATGACAGTAAACTGTCGGGAGATGCAAAATTCAAGGAAACATATGCCCCGGGTAGCTGCAGATACCTGGTGGAATGGACAAAGAAATATCCATGGTTTCAAGGCAAGTTAATTCTGCCTGAGTGTAGTAGATTGGTTGAGGCTCTAACAATATGCATCTCATTAAAAAAGGGAAGTAAAAGCTTGGTGTATGAATTACAAATAATTGAAGCAATGAAATGGTTAGAGCAGGCTGGAAATGTGGGTCAACCTCTCGCGCTACGTGCACAGGAGGCACGACGAGAGGAACAAAGAATAGAGCAAATACGCAGAACACAAAATGAAACAGAACAAAGAATACACGCAGATGAAACAAAGAAAGATATAAGGACCCCTAGTACTGCAACAATTGCTGCATTTAGCCCCAAACGTACTAGAAAACAAACATCATATGATGAATCTGTCAGTGCTTTACACGCACATGAACAGAAATATGGCTATAGTGAAGGGACCTCTTCCCCACCACCATACATACCCCAACATGATCAGGGTCAATTTTACCCATCCATTCAGGTCCCAAATTCTCATTTTGGAGTGAATGGGGACCAAAATAGATGCATGTTGGTTTATAGGCCCGGGTCGCAAAATGAGCTGAAAGAAGCAGTCGATGGACTAGGTCCTCTCGATAACATAATACAGTGGGTAGATAACCTTAAAATGTTGGTCACCACTTACAATTTGAATGGAACAGAAATAAACATGGTGCTGAGAATGGGTCTGAAACATCGATATGGTGCCGTAAGGGGAGACTATACTGGACAGAATGCTGAAGGTGAACCATTAGCACCCAATTCAAATGTTTTAGCTAATGCATTTGAAGCGGTATGCCGGAGAATCACCACTGGTCTGGCTAGTAGGCCAGACTATGCAAAAATAGCACAGTGTAGACAGAAAGAAGGTGAGGAGGTATCTGAATATAGATCTAGAATGGAAACAGTGTTCCAAGCTAATAGAGGAATACCAATAAATGATGATGCAGCAAGCCCTTATCAACAGCACCTAAAGCAGGCCCTCCTCAAAAGGTTTTCTACCAGCAATCTCCAGCTTTATTAGGAAGCACAATGTTAATACACCCACCGATGGGGTAACGCCCATAATGAATTATGCTACTCAAGCTCAAGAGGTGTTAAAAGATAAGAAGTCTAAGACGGCCCAGGCCCAGGTTTTCGCCCTGATAGGTGACCTTGTGCAGGCTGGTAAAGATAGTACCACTGAAACCTATTACCAAGGGTCAGGCTTTAGAAACAAGAGGTCTGGCCGAGGGAGAATGGGTAGAGGTAGAGGAGAAGCAGGAAAAGGAAACCATGGTGGGAGACAGAATGTAGGGAATAATGATAGGCCGAAAGAAGAAGATTGGGAGTTGAAAAGATGGAAATGGCTGGGAGAAAAATCAAACCGGTGACATGTTTAGGAAAAAAAATCGGGGTGGGTAATAATACTTATTACATGAATGCCTGACATATTCAGGAAGTCACAGCAATAGACCCAGTGCTTAGTGAGGTACCAAATGCATTTTGGTCTAAAGGGAAAACCGATGTGGGTTTAATGGCAACTGCAACACCAGTCGTTATTAAACCAAAAACTAATTATAGGCCTAGAGTGAAACAATATCCATTAAAACCAGATGCTTCGTCAGGCATAAAGTCAGTCATAGCAGATATGATTGAGGCAGGAATAACAGCTGAAGACCCACAAGCACAATGCAACTCACCTATTTTCCCAGTAAGAAAGATGTCGTCAGACAGCTGGCGCATGGTTACTAATTTGAGGGAGGTAAATAAAGCAGTTGAAAGCAGAGCCCCCTGTGTACCAGATCCACACACTCTATTGAATCAATCAATTAAGACCAAAAATGAAATGGTTCACAGTGGTGGAATTGAGTAATGAATTCTTCTCTATACCAGTACACCCCGACTCATGGGGATGGTTTGGTTTTACTTATAACGGAAGGAAATACTCTTATAGACATCTCCCACAGGGATACGTAGAATCTCCAACAAATTTTCTGAGCAGAAATAACCAAATGTTTATCATCCCTACCAATCCCATCACATACTCAGGTATTGGTATATTTGATATTTTGATCACTTCTGAAACTGAAGAGCAGAACAAGCAGACAGCAATTACAATATTCAAACACCTCTGTGCAACAGGCAACAAGGCCTCACTGAATAAACTTCAGTGGGCAAAACAGGAAGTTGTGTTCCTAGGTCATAAAATTACACCAGCAGGCAGAGCTTTAACTGAGGCTAGGAAAGAAGCAGTTAAAACGGCTCCAAAACCACAGACTAAACAGCAAATGTTGCGGTTTCTAGGGCTGTGCAACTATTGTAGACAGTGGATATCTGACTAGGCACTATTGACCCAACCCCTGCTGAATATGATTTATGAAATCCCAATGACAATGAGAGACACAGTGAAGTTGACAGAAGTGGGAGAAAAAGCATTTTATAGTTAAAAGGAAGTATTGATGGATTCCACAGTGTTAGGAATACCAGACTATTCCAAATCCTTTATGCAGACGGTCGACTGCAAAGAAACTTACATGACTTCAATGTTGACACAAGATAGTGGGGGAAAGAACAAACCAATCACGTACTACTACAAAAGATTTGATCCAGTAGCATGCGCACTACCCCCCTGTGTGAGGGCTGTCTGTGCAGCAGCATTAGCTGTACAGGCATCAGCAGAAGTAGTTCTTTTCCACCCTCTCACACTTAGTTCCTCACTCAGTCGATATGTTGTTGACAGAAACAAAAATGTTGTTTTTGTCACCGGCAAGACATTTATCCATCATGTCCATTTTAATGTCTCAACCTCATCTGACACTCAAGCGCTGTGCCACCTTAAATCCATCCACATTACTGCCCATCAGTGAGGATGGCACACGCCAGGAGAATCTGAGGGAATGAAGATTCTGACGCCCAAAAAGATATGTGACGAACATGTCTGGAGTCTTTGTTTTGCCAGTTGCTCTGTCCTTTTTCTCTATAAATAAAGTGACTTGCGATCTGAGCTTCGGAGGCAAAGCAGGCAGGGAGGCAAAGCAGGGAAGGAGGCAAAGGAAGGCGGGGGCCTGCCCGGCCCCCGGCCTCAGGCAGACTGTGATCCGTCTGGAGGCAAAAGGGAGTTTAAGGAGAAACCTGCTTCTCTCCCGCTTGCAATCGACAGCGCAATCCTTGCAAGCTAAAAATCCAGAAACTTGTCTTGTGTTTTATTTTGCCTTGAGTTGATCCTTCCTGGTAAAGAGCCATTTGAGTGAAATAGTCTCAACAGTGATCACCCGCTTAAATCAACTTGGGTGTCGATGGGGAATTTCTCCTTCTTAGGTTTTCGCCCCATCTTGCTCCTAGGAGTTGTACCGAAGTAATATTGAATTATTCACAGACTATGAAGAAGCTTCTGAAAATCGAGAGAAGTGGAGGTTTCTGATGATCATTGTGTAATAATGTCAAACAGGAGGGAAATGTTGGAACTACTATTCTTGTTTTGTTCTTTTATTGACATTACTGTCTCCTATATCAAAGTGGATTTGAAGAACTTCTGTGTGTGTGTGTGTGTGTGTGTGTGTGTGTGTGTGTGTGTGTAAAGAGTTTGGCAACACGCTCACAAAGGACAGGACACTGTCCAGAGCCGACACCTTGCTGAACTCTTGCTGAACTCACCCCCAAGCAGATTCCACCTAACTGAGATCTAATCAGGATCAAGCACCTACAAGAAAGGAATGTGCCCTATTGTGACCTTTTTATGGGGGTTGCTCTTTCTTCATGTATACATATAATAATAATAATAATAATAATAATAATAATAATAATAATAATAATAATAATAATAATAATAATAATTATTATTATTATTATTATATTATTATTATTATTAATAAGTTAATAAAATAAAACAATAGAAACAGAAGAAATAAAGAAAAAAGAAAAAAATAAGATTTGATTAAAGGGAAATTGAGTGGTTGGATCACTGGAGAGAAGTTATATGATATGCTATGGGATAATATGTTAATTAATTTAAATTGTGTTTTGAAGGTTTATATTATGTGATGAAATAAAATACAATTTTGTACTTGTTTCACCAAAAGAGCTCTTGGTGCAAGCAAATTACAAAATACAAATTGATAAATTAAACCAAAGAAATAAAATAAAGGGGAATATAACAATATAAGGGTGTGGTGTGGTAGGAAAAAGAAAAAAGGAATGAAGGGTATCACTGGGTGTTGAGGGAGACTAGGAAAAAAGGGAGTGAAAGAAGAAAGGAGTAGAATGCTTTAGGTGTATGAGGAGGGCATGAAATGATTGAATATATATAGTAATTTGGATTCAAACTGTTTTTTTTATTCATTGGAAATTTGAAACATACGCTGGAAGTTTAATATATTATTATTTTGCTTGATTCTGTATGTTCCTTATCTGAAATCAGGTGGCTGCACCGAATAAGGAGCTGATAGAGTGAAAACTAACTGTTGGCAGGACTTCCTATGTGGTGCAAAGGCAAAGGCAAGAGCTGAACACAAGGGGGCAACTGAAAATTTGAGACTTGTTATTTTTGTAATAATTGTATTTTATAGGAAAAAACCAAGAAGAAATATTAATAAATTAGAACTAATTTTAGTAAGTCAAGAGATCAACTTAAAATTAGAACATAGTAGTTGCAAAGTGATAAAGAAAATACGGAGTGGGAAGATATAGAACAGAAAAAAAAGGAGGGGAAAGTGAGAAGGAAGGTAGGCAAAGTAAGGGGGGTTGACCTGTGACCCGTGTTGAGTGTGTGCAAGAGGAGGGAGATAAAGAAAAGGGGGAGTTAAAACTTGCATGGAAAGAGGATTGGGAAGAAACTCCAACATGTTCATACAGGGAAAGAAAGACAGCATGTGACATCACAAGCCCTTACATTGACCTTCGTGAAAGCCTGGACAGAATCAGCAAAGATTACAGAGAAGCCACAGCTGCGATGACACCACCAGCACAGAGAAAGGCATCCATGTCAAAAACAAGCAAGAAGAATGATTAGATGAAGAGGAGGATAAAAGTTTCATTAAAAGTTATCTTGAGAAACTTAGTTTTGGGATGGAAAACTTGACAACTATGGTCTAGGGTCATGAAAAAGCTTTACAAGCACAAACTGCAAAGGGAGCTGAGGAAGAAAGTCAACAGGGCACTCATACTGGAGAAAAACAAAATGGAGGATGGAGAAGAAGGCAATGAGGAAAATGAAGATGATAACTCCAAATCAGCGATGGGTGAAGGGAGAAACTCTCAGACCTGCTAAACAAGTACCGATCCAAAAATGGGCGAGGCCAGTATATACCATGGGCACATCAAGACCTGGATGGACTGATAGCTCGACTTCCTGACATGCACGAAGGAGCTGGAAAATGGATAAAAAAAAAGGTGGAAGAAATCACAACAGGACAACTTTTGGCTTTAGGAGACATTAAAGCATTGCTGGCAAGAAGTTTGGGCAGACATAGAATGAGAGAAATTTTGGAGTTAATGGATATTGAGGATCAGTTAAAATATGTTGAACAAGATGCAGATGGATTTAACCTATCGTGGGGAAATGTGGAAGGTGTTACGACAAGAATACCCAATACAAATAGGCCCAAAATCACTGAAAGGAGAGTCATTAGGAGAAAATGAAAATCTGGTAACATATATACAAAACCAGCTGAGAAGATGGAAGGAGGAACTAGAGAAAAATCCAGAAGGAGATCCAATCTTGATGACCCTCTTCAGAAATGCCATAGTAGAAGCCATGCCAACAGTGGTTAAAGAAAAGCTGGAAGATGTAGTGGGACTCAACTCCACAGAGTTCGGTGATTGTGGCACATGCAGTGGACCAATACAGGAAAGATGAAATGAAGCAGAAGAATCAAGAACGAGAGCTCCTAAGAAAACTGAACCACCTTCAACTAGAGGAGTTAACAAGCAAGAAGAAAAAGATTCAAGCTCCTGTTAGAGAACAAACCCAAGCTAATATGATTGTGCCAGTGACTGTGACAGCTCCAGCTATTCAACAAGCTATGATAACACCATCAGGGCAACCAACAACCGCACAAGCAAGTAATGGACATGATGGAACGACACCCAGCACAGCAGCCACTCCTATTGTAATATATCTAAAACCAGAACAGCAAAACAATAGAGGATGTACAAGATCATTGGGAAGGGGAAGAGGACAGCAAGTGTATAATGAACACAGTATGAATGGACCACCTGGAGTTTGTTGGGGGTGTGGACAACCAGGACATTTGAGAAGAGAATGTCCAGTCATCCCAAGACAACTACAAATAGCCCAAGGACAAGGACCTGTCAACCCATGGCGAGGCCCTGCACAAGGATATTAGGGAAGCCCAGAGGATCCTACGGGGAGGTATCAGCTTCCAACAATATCATGTGATGCTGATCAAGAAATAATGCTGCAAGTCCAAATTGAAGGAAAGCCCACCCCTGTCCTCTTCTGATTTCAGAACATACACCAGTGAATCTTCTTGGGCGAGATGCCATCTGTAAAATGAACTTGAAAATTTGGTGTTCTCCAGATGGAATCTACATTGAGAGTGAAGGAACCAAACAGCTAACAGTGAGACACAACTTCCAAGCAATCAAGGACAAGAAGTAAACGTCTACTGGTTAGGAGACAAAAGAGGAAGTAGGAAAAATCATTGACAAGTGGGGAAAATGTAACAGTTCAGCTACAAGAACCAAAACATCCAAACACCGAATTGCAGTGTGTACAATGGCTTATGATCCCACTCAGGATGCAAGCTTTGAAGAGTTCATAGAAAAGTGGTTTCCAATGCCAGAAAAGGTACCTCACATAACCCTATACTACAGTAAAGGAAAGTGTTCTCAAGATGTAGAAAACATGATGAAAAAAGCTGAAAAATGTGAATGGAAAAGCACTGAAAATCCATTCATTTTTGAAATCAGACAAAACGTACTTAAAAATCATGTATGACACATCTTTGACTGCAGTTCCCAAGCTAATAGTAGTAACAAAAAAAAGAACAGACTGAAGTAGTCCACAAGATGAATGAACTATTGAGAGAAATGGAAGAGAAAGTGCCAAATGAGTTATGGGCTAAACATGAAACTGATGTAGGGTTAATTAAATTAGCAAATCCTATAGAAGTAACAGTGAAACCAAATGTCACACTGCCCAGGCGGATGCAATATCCTTTGAAAAAAGAGGGAGTAGATGGAATAAGACCAACAATTGAGGGATTAGTGAAGGTAGGAGTCTTGATTCAAACTTCAACTTATTGCAATACACAGATTATGCCTATTCCTAAAGCAAATAAAACCAAGTGGAGGCTGGTACATGATTTGAGAGCAGTAAATGAGGTAGTTGAGGATTGGCCAGCTGAAGTTCCTAATCCACACGCCTTGCTGACAAATGTTCCTCCTGCAGCCAAGTACTTCAGTGATTGATTTATGTTCTGCTTATTTCAGTGTCCCAATAGCACCTGAAAGTCAGCACTTGTTTAGTTTCACTTATGAAGGGAGACAGTACACATACACTCGACTACCACAAGGGTACAAACATTCACCACATGTATTCAATCAAGTGTTGAAAATAGACCTAGAAGACATCCAGTTAAAGAGTACATTAATTCAGTATGTTGATGACCTTTTGATCTGTTCTAATAGTTTGGAACAATGTCATCAAAATTCTATTATGGTGCTTAAAAAAAATTGGCAAAAGGAGGCCACAAAGCCTCCAAAGAAAAGATGCAATATTGTCAATCACAAGTTGAATACTTGGGTCGCATTATTGCATATGGGACTAAAGCAATCTCACCAAGTCAGTTAGAAGGAATAAGTAAAGCCCCAAAACCTCAAACAGTAGGCTAAATGTTGACCTTTTTAGGAATTACTGCATTCAGTGCAGAATGGATAGAAGACTATGCTATCAAAACTGCCCCATTAAGAACGCTAACTAAAGTAATAGGACAACAGAACATCTGATATGGAACACTGATGCTTCAGTAGCCTTTGAATCCATCAAAAGAGAATTACAAACAGCACCAGTACTTACTCACCCTAATTATGACTGTGTTTCATCTTTATGTAGCCAACAGAAAAGATGGATATTGTGAGGCCTTGATGAACAGACATTAACCATAAAAGGGGGAAAATCGCTCTAAAACCAGGTCGTAAAACCACGCATTCTCCACACCCCGGACCATAAAAGGCAATCAAAATGGTCTGCAGAGCGCCGCAAAGTCTGCCAAATGTTCTCAAGGGACTGTCGCTGCAGTGAGCTCGGCCAATCAGAGCGTACCCATGTCAAGATTGGGATGATTAAAATGCAACATCTGGTCGACAGCACGATAACCTGTTCTGTGCACTGATCTGGGACCAGTTCTACCGAGCCACCAAGTCAAAAGGTGGTAAGACTCCCGCTGTGAATCAACGTGTGTTCAGGACAGCCTTACACTTTCAACCCTCGACTCTGGTCCGCTCCGTTACATCACTCCACAGACACTCACTGCCCTTTCTGTAACCTTTCTGTCATCCCACGGACGAGCCTGACCAATCAGCAAGCCGGGATTTCCCCAGACAAGCCGAGTGGTAAAACTACCTTTTCATCTCTTTACTGAATTGGTGCAGACACATAAGCAAAGCTAAAACCTAACTTTGCTTTGTTGGTGCTCTTAGTGCGATCTCAGAACTAGCTAACAGACTTTGGACAGACAATTATCCATTTTCCCTTCCAACCCGTGAATGTGTGTATGAATGTATGTGTGTATGCTTAGTCTTCTCAGTGTAGTCTTGTCGATTAGTAGGTATTAATACATTTACGTTTTTGTGGTATGTGATTGGAAAGTGAAACTCATGCCCAGATCCGTTGCTACCTGCTCGAGGTAAAGCTAAAATCAGATAAATGAGTAAAGTCCAATTGATTTATTTTGCTGATCACAGAGTAAATTCATATTGGTAACATACATTTAAATTGCCCTAAAACGCTGGACGTATTAGGTGATTTAAAGGTATATTTGAATTGCATACTAACGTGAATCTTTTAAGATTCAATTCCCCAAACTTGAATTAAGAGTCAATTCAAATGATAATTCATAATTATCATAATTAATAAAAAGGTATAATCCTACATATTATGGTGGAGAATGCGGGCAAGATTTGACTTTCAATTCATAAATTTGTGATTCGTGATTTTTCTATTTTATCCGGAAGAATAGATTAAGACAGACAAATTGCTGTTATTTTGTACCTTTATTTTGACATGCGAACACGTAAAAGTGCGTGTGATTTGTGAAGACTTTGTGAAAACTGCAGTAATTGTAATATTTGTCCATAGAGAAAGAGATCCGCGTTAGAGCGCGTTGATGAAAAAAACTAGCGTGTTCCTTGTTTATTTTCCATAAGGCCTTTGTTGATCTATGACAGTGCGAGTTCCACTGTCATTTGAATCTATTTCCTCCCTGGCAAAAGCTTAGAAGTAGCTAACCAAGTAATCCTTTGCCATTTAGTCACTTGAAGAAGTGAAACCGAGCGTAGCGCAGAGAGCGTCAGAGCGCGGAAGTTATATGGGAGAAGAAATTTATTGATCAATTAAGTGAATAAACTGTGCAGACCCGCCACGGTCCGATGACGTCATTGTTTGATTGCAGTACATTTATGTAAAAGTGCCTCACTTTTAGCAAGTGAAGTTGTCAGTGCTAGACGAAGCTGATCGAGTTTACTCGTTGTGAAATGCGCCGTCATTTCGGGTGGGCCGAACTCATATGATAGCGAATTGCACGCATCCATAGCAACAACCCGGAAGTCCTAGGACGCCGTTTCAGAGTTAACTTCAAAGTGCACAAGCGCAGTCCTCCGGCGCCACATTTGAAGTTTGTAAACAAACGGAGCAGAGGATAGGATAACGCAATCTAATGTGTTGGCATTGAAACCTATGCAAAACTGTTAGCATCAGGCTAGCGCTTAGCAAATAGACCTCTGTCGTCTATTGAGTTGAATGCATTGTGTGTTTATGGTGTGTTGAGTTACATCGGAACGCCGAAACCACAATAGTGGGCTTCCTCCTCCGTTCCCCTTCACGTTTATGCCTTTTTCCTCGCCTTTCTCTCACCGAGAAGAATGTTGACAAATGTTTGAACTGCCATAACTGTTGGTTTATTAACAAGAAACTGTTTCTCTTACCCTTAGCATTTCAATGATACATTGCCATCAACAAGTATAACTGCTTTTATTAATTTTAATGACATCAGGAAATGTTACCAATTTTCTAGCATTGCTATTGTGAAACCTTAATGTCATTTACTAAATGCATTAGGTTCATATTCATAAATTGCAACAATATTTGCTGATTAATTTGATTATAATTGCTTTGAATACCTTGATAATTGCACTGAATTTGTAATTAAAATTTTGAATCAATAACAGCAGTTAATAATTTCAGCTGTTGATTTGGTTAATTAAAATTGCATTTATAGTCGTGATAACACATCACTTAAATATAATCCCTGGTTTGGATTTTTAATTTCAGATTTAGCAAATTAGGGTGGCTCCCCTACATAATTGCTATTTTGTGGATTTATTTAATTATAATTGCTTTATAAATTTAATACCAATATCATAAATTTTCAATTATAATCGACTTGAACTTCCGTTTACTATTCCAAGCATAGTACCCGGATTCTATTGCAGAAGATACTTAGTGATTAATTCAGACTTGACTCCTCAGGAAGTATTGATCATCAATCGCTACCAAATAGAAAATTTCAAGTCATTTGCAGTTACGTTGGTGTGTACAGTTGAGTGCCTCCCTCTCAATCCTCTTTACAGGGTCTCTCCCTTGCTTAGGGCTTAGCAGCTAGCACTCCCCTAGTGCTAGGTTGGTGCAGTGACGGTTGTCTCGGAGGTGTCACAGTGAGTGAGGACCCTGTTTGAACGTGACCTTGTGCCAGCTGGGGGCCAGCCAGGCCTCTTTGTCCTAGCATTGTGAGTGAAGGCCGCAGCAGGCATCAGCAATTGTGTAACGGAGGAGTCAACACGAGCTGACCTGGGCGGAGGCTCGGGTAAACCACCCTGTCAGCTGCTGAATCGAGGAGACCAATCAGTAACCCAGGGCTCTGCCCCACAGCCTTGTCAGTCCAAGCCAGCCGTTGACGCGCCTCCACCGTGGGCCCGCACCTTTGTGTCAAAAGCCGACGCTGTTTGAGAGGCTCACTGCAATACTGTCGGACAGAAGTCTGATTGACCTTACAGGAGCACGGGGGCGCCCAGATCCTCTGATCTGAGATCGCACCTGTGGGAACCAGGAAATCAAAGAATTTAATTTGAGACATTTCTGATCAGTATCGGGTAAAACTTAACATTGTTTCAAAATTGTTCATGCTCACAAACCTTCCCTTCTCAGCGTGTTATCCTACCCAGCCGAAACCAAAGTCGATCAACGAGGAATCGTAAACACGACTCCAGGAACAATCTACTTGGTGCACGGAGTCAAATCTAACCAACTAAAAGCTAACTGTCATTGCTATTGTTTTATCCTCGCCCGGAGGTGATTCTAATAGCAATCGCAGTCTTGGTACTTAGAAATCCCCATTTAGAAACTCCTAAAGCATCCTCTAACTTAGGGAAAAGAGACAGTGATAGAGTCTAACCTCCTCCTTCCTTGACAGGAAAGAGTGTGTTACCTCCCCCCCCTCTCTGTCTCTCTCCCTATCTCCCTCTCTTACAGGTAGCTCCTCCCTTTCTCCAAAACAAAAAAAAAAAAAAAAAGGGAGAAGAAAAGGAGGAAGGACTGCCTGTTACAGAAGAACAAACGCCCAGCTATCCCTTCTTCCCGTTCTATGTTGTTTTCTGTCGTCCTGTGTGTGTTTACTAATTGTCTCCCCAGAAACGCCATTTAGAAAACACACCCACCAGAGGATTACAGTTACAGAGAACCACGCCCACCTGACACCTCACATTTGGCATCAACTGACACTACACATCTACACCTGTCTTTCCTTGCTTGTTGTCTGTTCTGCCTTGTTTGTTTTGTTATTTTCTTCCAGGTCTGTGTCAGTCGCGTTTCCAAATCCCCCTCACCGCACCAAAACATGTCTCACACAGCAGACAACATTGGTCACTGGGAAGACCTGGAAACATGGCTAAGTGTTGCAACCAGCAGCCTCCTACCCAAGGCCGCACTAAAGCGTCAGACCCAGGAACAGCTGGATGACAACCTAACGAGCCTAATGAAACAGGACCCAAGCCAAGGCTACAACCACAAAGAGTTAGCAAAGATCACCTGCTCCCTAAGTCACACCCTCATCGCTACCCTCAAACTGAGTGACAGGCACGCCGCCGATCTCCAACAGGAGCTGACATGCGCACAGCGACGCATCAAACAGCTGGAACAACAGGAAAAAGCTGGATGAGAAGGGAAAGGACACAGAGGAGATTACACTCAAAGACTTGCTAGCAGCTTCTACACAAGAGGTGAAACAAACCAAAAGAGACTATGACAATGCTGCCAACAACTTCCAGTACGCAGAACAGCTACTGGAGAAGGCAAAGACTTCCATTAGAGACAAGACCGGCAGAATCAAAGCCCTCGAAACTCACTTGAACGAGTCAAGGAATGAGATCAGCCGCCTAGAACAACAGCTGGACTACGTCAAAGAGGAATCTGACAGTGTCAAGGAGGAACTCAGACACGCCTACGACCTGCGCGCTGAGCCACCGAGGACACGAGAGGCACCAAAGTCACCCCTGCCAAGTAGGACCGGGTCTCTTGTTCTTGTACAGGCACGTGAACAAAGGGGGAAAGAGGCGATGCTGAAACTCACCAGCTCCCTCTGAAGAGACATACCTCGCAAGAAGGCCAAGAGAAACGGACCCAGCCAGCCAAAGAGCATCACCTAAAAGACCTCGACAAGATCGCCAGGAACATCATCAAGTTCACCCCAGGTATGCCAAGTAGTCCAGACGTTCAAACCTATCTACAGGACGTAGAATTCCATCTGGAAGCAAGACCTCACGTCACTGAAAGATAGACTCTATTTACTGCGAGCAACATCAAGCCCTGATGTACGCAGCTTTCTGGACCGGCAACCAGCCCAGACGAAGGCTGATTACCACCTGCTCCGAGAGGCTCTCATCAAGGAATTTGCTGACCCCCGAGTCAGAACAAGGACTAGTAGCTGCCCTGGAGATCAGACAAGGCCGTCATGAGTCTCCACAAGCCTACTACAGCCAACTCAGGAGAGCATACTTCGGAACTCGCAACGAGCCCGAAATGGAATAAGACATGAACTTTAAGACTCTCTTCCTCAGGAACCTACCTCCTGGGGTAAGCCACCATCTAGGCGTGCTTGCATGTCCGCACACAATGACCATTCAGCAGCTGCGCGACTTAGCACACAAAGCCTACAGCAAACAGAAGATGGCTGCAGAGAAAGGCGCTAAAGCTCCGACGGTCCTCGACTTCAACTCAAAGTCAGGGACTGCCTCTAGAGGGCACCCAACATCAAGACAGCTTCAAGCCGTCAAGAAAAGAGTGGAACGCGTCCAACAGAGAGCAAGACTTTCACGCAGGTACCAGACCCAAGCAGAGAAACGGCCACTGGGATGGACCACGTGAACGACAGCGCTCGCCTGGACGCCACTGGGAAAAGTCATGGGACAGTTCAAGACTGCAGGAAGGTCAGCGGGAGAGATCGTGGAATCAGTCAACCTCCTTTAGAAACCAAAGGGGGAAGAGCTCCTGGGATGGCAACAGAACCTCCACGGGAAGAGCACAAACACACCCTGGAGCAACCAGCCTGAGGAATCGACGAAAGAACTCTCAAAGATTCCAAACTGACAGAGCTCAAACTGAATCCACACAAGAGCAAAAGACATCACCGTCTTTTAACTCCCAAGAACTGATGAAGAGCATGATGAAAGTTTTTCCAGCAAATGAAGGAAGATCGGAAGTGGGAAAAGAAAGAAGCTGAATTCAGCCTGACGAGACAGCAGCGACCACCCGACCCAACCAGACGCTGAGAATAGCACTTCCTCCCCGCACACTCAGAGAACCATAACGACCATAACTTCAGATGGATGAGAAATCCTACCTGAAACCCCAGCAATCAAGTTAGCCCCTAACTCACCACATGATGCTGCAAACCACGGCATCATCCAACAAACACCTGCCGCTGAAACCACTCTGGTTCCTGAAAGTGCTGTCCTGGTCGTCTGCCACTTGTCTGAAGAACTGCAGATCAGCCCTGATATCCTCCCCATCTCATCCCAAACTCCAGTCCCTCAACTCCTGGGTGATCTCATTGAGAGAGATATAGCAAGAAAGTTTAACTTCTCCGTCATCATCGAACGCCACATCAGGGTCGAAGCCCTTCTGGACACAGAAGCTGACATCACACTAATGTCAGCAAAACTCCTCGGAAAAATCCAGGAAGGAGCAAAGACATTAAATGGCCCCCTCAAACTTCAAAGATGTGAGCTGAACCTTCAAGCATACTCCCACACGGGCCTACAACTGACACAGGTGGCCCCAATTCACCTAACTGTGGGTCCGATGAACCTCATCCACCCAGTCTACATCTCACCACTAAAGACTTACCCACTGCTAATCAGAAAGGACCTGCTTAATCGCTTTGAGCCACTAATAGACTTTAAGCACTTGAAGTTGTGGACAAGTCCGTGAACCTCTGCCCTTCCAGTCAGTAAACGTTCAGGAGTTGCAGTGCCAAGCCACAGACACCACTGCCCGTTTACAGACTGCCGAGGCAATGTCAAGGTCACAAGCAAGTTCAAGTCCGAGCAGCAAGAACCAAGACCCTTTGCTGTGTTCATTGCAGACGTCTGACTCAGACTCAGGCTTCTTTAGAATTATGACTGCCATAAAGGTCCAAGACACTCAAGTATCTGATGCAGCCCTAACCCTGTGGGCAGAAAACTCAGCCATCAGCCTTTTCCAAGCCATACAGCAGAGACACCAGAGCCTACCACACATCTCCAAACACAGCCGTTATCCCCTCAGCCCATGTTCAACAAACATGGCCACCTCCAAAATCACCTGTGCGGTAGACATAGGATGGAATGACAGACAACTACGTCATCACTTCCTCGTCATCCCCAACCTGCCTCATGATATCTGCATCGGAGCAGACATCCTGGTTCGTCTCAATGCCTGCATCGATACTGTGAACAACGTCATATGGGCCCCCCAGTCACGCCCACTGACACCTGCAGTCAGCCTCATAAACCTTCAGTCTGGCCAAACAATACCAGACGCGTGTGCCATGATCAACGAGCAAGAAGCCATCATACCTGCTTACAGCAAGAGTAACCTGGTCAAACCCTCAACAGTAAGCTCGACTTCTTCCAACCATCCAGATCATGCCTACAACTAGGACTAACATTAGAGGCTACCCCTTTCATTGAAGTGTCATCTCGAGCTGTGTACATGTTGTTCAACAACTGTACGGCCAAAGACATCTACGTACCCAAAGCAAGTCCTATGGGATGGCTCATCAACCAGGCATTCCATGACTTTGAACTGATGGTACCTGTCATCGGCCCCATACCAGCTCAACTCCTGTCTAACGAACAGGATGACACCAAAACTTTCACAAGACCGCATGAACCATTGCCATTACCTCCATCCTGCCAGTACCGAGAGAAAGCGTCTGCCGCTCAGAACTAACAGACGACACGCATCTTGCAGTCTACGCTGTCTCATCACAGCCTGTGACTGTCATCCGAGCAAGCAGATGTTACAATCTCAAACTCCTCAAATGCCGCAGCAACAGAGGAACCCTATGCTGGCTTTGACACACAAATCCAACAGATCCTGAGCAAGGCGGATGCCCTCCACAGTGACGTGGATCGTCAAGGACTCAAGGAGGTTCTGTGCAAATACAAAGACTCGTTTGCAAAAGAATCCTTGGACTGTGGCCTAACTGACATCCACACAGTGCGCATACCAACACACCCAAGTGCGCCACCCACATACGTCAGGCAATACAAGATCCCAATAGCATCATACGAGCCAGTGCAAGAAATCATTGACTATGTTGGAAAAGGGGGTCATTCGACCATGTAACAGCACGTACTCTGCACCAATATGGCCCGTCCTAAAGCCCAACGGCAAATGGCGGCCCACGGTCGACTATCGCAAGTTGAATCAGCAAGTACCCTTGTCACGATGGCCTATGACCCAATTGGACCAAGAGATACCCAAAATCAAGGGCTCGCCTCAGGTTTCTGGACAATCCCTGTCCACCCAGATGATCAACACAAGCTGGCGTTCACCTTTGCCAGTCGCCAATACACCTTTACACGGTGCCCCTTCGGCTATGCCAATTCACCAGCCGAATTCAACATATTCCTGAACAAAGCGTGCCCTGATGCCAGAACCAGATGTAACCTTCTGTTCGTTGACAATGTCTTGTTGAAAAGCACCAATGTGGCAGACCACCTGAAAGAAAATCGAACATGTTCTGAACCAGCTAAATGGTAGCAGGAGCAAAGATCGCATTGCATAAGGGACAATGGTGTAAGACGAAGGTGAACTACGTCGGTCTGCTCGTGGGACGAAACGGCATTGAGCCACAGTCAAACCGCATCCAAGCCATTCAGAACATAAAAGACCCACTCTAACATGTCTGAATTGCAAAGCTTCCTGGGTGTATGCAATTACTCCAGACAATTAATCGAGAACCACGCCGACATTGCACGACCACTAACTTCCCTCCTGAAGAAGAACGAACCATTTATCTGGTCGGCAGTCCAGGACACAGCGGTGAGCGAACTCAAGCAACGCCTGTGCTCTGCTCCGTGCCTGGCCTACCCCGACCCAGGAAAGGAATTCTATCTGGATGCTGGATTCTCCAACCATTGCCTCAGCGCAGGCCTGTACCAGCTCCATGACAAAAGACAAGAGAGTGGTCGCGTATGCCAGCAAAACGCTGCTCCCCCCAGAATGCAAGTATTCAAACTGCGAAAAGGCATTACTTTGCACTGTGTGGGCGATCCAGTGTTTCTCTAACTACATCGGCGCACAAAAGGTCATCATGGAGACATGTCACCAGCCTGTCACCTTTCTCAACAGCAGACGAATCCGAGATGGCATGGTAACCAACGCACGCGTAGCCACATGGTTAATGACGCTCCAAGGATGGGACGTCGAGGCAAGATATGCTCAGAACCACAAATCGGCACAAGGAGACGGGCTAGCTGCTTGTCAAAGCTGCTCGACAGACACTACGCACACGTCAACAGAGCCCAAAGTACCGTCACAACCGCTGCTGACAAACTACAGGTTTTTGAGGAAAACGTGTGTGAAGGGATGCCCACAGCATATGTCAGGGAGTGGTTTGACCTGCTCGTTCGCGCATGGTTTTGTGTTTGAGCTCCGTAGATCTGACTACTAATCTTCGATTTTTTCGTGATACATAACATAACCAATTTATTCTTTCTCTTACCAAGAGTAAACATACTTGCTATATCTTTTTACATCGAATCGCTTCCAAAAGTTGTATAGTTGCCAGTTTTTTTTTCCATTTTTACGATCACCTGCTTCTAGCTTGTAGCCCGTTAGCACTACTAGCCGGCTATCACCACACTAGAGCGGCTATCACAACACAGTACACATCGCAACACAGAGTTTACTAAATCACAACCTAATCTCTGTCATCTTTAACAATGTCGACTGCTTGTCTACCTTTGAGTGCAGGGGAGGACACGCTCGAGCTGCACTCGCTGGTGTCGGAGCTGGAGGCTGTGGAGAAGCAGATCGGCGTTCTCCAGGTGAAGCAGGCCCAGCTCAGGAAGCGGATAACTTTGCTTGAAACTTCCCGTTCTGAGGCCCGTACTTCCGAGGTTAGTCTGCGGCGCGACACTAACACTACCCCCATCACCTTGACTCCGTGTGTTTCTCTGTCCAGGCTCACTGCAACCAGGTCTCGGACCGCTCGGGTGTCGTTCACCCCGATGCCCCACCACCGGGATCCCTCCTGGTTGCAGCCGCGGCGGCCGCGAGCCCGAGCCAGAGCCTCCCCTCCGCCGGCCTTCGAGATCTCTACGCAGAACCAGCTTTGCCACCCTCTGCGAGAAGGATCCTGAGGCTGTCATCATCGGTGACTCCATCGTCCGACACGTCCGCGCCACCGCGGTTAAGTATAAGGTTCAAACACGTTGTTTTCCAGGCGCTCGTGTTAAGGATGTCTCTGCACAGGTACCGGAGATCGTGACCGAGCCCACCGGCGTGGTCGTGCGCGAGGAGGTGAACGACATCCAGCAGCGGCAGTCTGAGGTTCTGAAGAGGGACATGAGGAGCCTGGTGGAGGGAATCCGCAGCACCGCGCCGTGCCGTGCCCGAGACGCGGATCATCATGTCCGGACCGCTTCCCACGCTCCGTCATGGAATGGAAAGGTTCAGTAGACTATTTGGTTTCAATGAATGGTTGTCTTCATATTGTAAAGAACAGAAGCTGCTCTTTGTTGATAATTGGGATTCTTTCTGGAAGCGTTCCTAGGTTCTTCCGTGCGGATGGTCTGCATCCCAGCCGTGCCGGAGCGAAGCGTCTCTCGGACAACATCTCCACCGCGCTACTCCATTTGACTAGTAAGTGACGAATCACACGACAGCAGCATTGACAGTATGCCATGTGATGTAAATGTTAGACCCGTGAGTATGATTACCCACATAGAAACTGTGTCTGTTCCGCGAAAAATCAGATATATCAGTAAATCCTGCGCAGGCCTTAGAAATAACCTGATCACGATCAAAACAAAAAGTTAAAACCGGTCAACAGCAGCAATATTTAAAGTTTGGTCTCCTAAACATCCGATCGCTGGCGCTGAAATCTCTTATTGTAAATGAATTAATTACAGACAAAAGTTCTGCCTGACTGAAACATGGCTGAAACCTAACGATTATATCAGTTTAAATGAGTCGACTCCATCAGGGTATTTATATAAGCATGAGCCCCGCCAGTCAGGTCGCGGCGGAGGTGTTGGAACTATCTATCGTCAGGAGCTAAATGTTACTCAGAGAACTGGAATTAGCTATAATTCTTTTGAACTGCTTGATCTTAATGTTACGCTTATGGATGCAACAAAGAAATCTCTGTTATCTCTTTCTCTTATCTCTGTGTATAGACCACCAGGACCTTATGTAGATTTGCTTAAGGAATTTGCTGATTTTATTTCAGACTTAATTAATAAAGAGAGCACTTATTATCTGTGATTTCAACATTCATGTAGACGACCCAAATAATACAGTAGGAGCTACTTTCACAAATTTATTATCATCTTTTGGGCTAAAGCAAAATGTAACCGGCCCACCTCACTGCTGTAAGCATACATTAGATTTAATTATTTCGCATGGCATTGATGTTTTAGACCTAGATATCTTACCTCTAAGTGATGATATCACTGATCATTTCCTTATATCTTAAACTCTCTGTAAGTGAGATCAACCGAGCCACACCTCGTTACCAACTGGGTAGAACCATTATCCCAACAACTGTAGATAAATTCACAAATAACCTACCAGATCTATCTGACCTGCTCCGCAAACCTGAGAATGCAGATGATCTTGAGCAAATGACCAGCAGTATGTGCAGTATCTTCACTCGCACATTAGATACTGTCGCTCCCATCAAGTTAAAAAAGATTAGAGAAAATAAAAGTGTACCATGGTACAAGAGTCATACACACGCTCTAAAAACAGCTACTCGTTCACTAGAATGTAAGTGGAGAAAGACTAAACTAGAGGTTTTTAGAATTGCCTACAAGGACATTGTGCATTTATATACAGTCACTAAAAGCAGCCAGAGCCGATCACCTCCGTAAACTCATTGAAAGCAACCAAAACAATCCTAGATTTTTATTTAGCACAGTGGCTAGATTACCAAATGATCGGTCAGCAATAGAACGCTGCACATCCTCTCAGTTAAGTAGCAATGCCTTCATACAATTCTTCACTAATAAAATAGATAATATCAGACTTAAAATAACAGAAAATCAACCCTTAACTTTGTCCTATAGTCCAGCCTTACTCAGTACCCATCAAATTCAGTTACAGTGTTTTGCAACCATAGGACAGGAAGAGTTAAATAAACTAGTCAATAAGTCTAAATCTGCCACGTGTGTATTAGATCCTATTCCAACTAAATTTCTGAAAGATATTACCAGCTAAAAAAAAAAAAAACAACACACACAACTTGATCCTAATGAATTATCTAACTACAGACCGATATCAAATCTCCCATTTATAATCAAAAATATTCGAAAAAGGTTGTCAGCGCAGTTATGCTCCTTCTTAAAGATGAATGACGTCTATGAGGAGTTTCAGTCAGGTTTTAGAACGCACCATAGCACAGAAACCGCATTAGTTAAAATCACTAATGACCTGCTACTAGTTTTATTGGATCTCACTGCTGCATTTGACACTATAGATCATAATATTCTCCTGGAGCGTTTAAACACCGCTGATGTACAGGGACAGGCTTTAAAGTGGTTTAAATCATACCTATCAGACCGTTATTTGTACATGTAAACGGAGACCGCTCTAGTATAATGCCTGTAAAGTGTGGTGTGCCTCAAGGATCAGTTTTAGGCCCCTTACTGTTCTCGATATACATGCTGCCCCTGGGGAACGTTATTAGAAAGCACGGGGTTAATTTCCACGGTTATGCAGATGAGACACAGCTATACATTTCATCTAAGCCTGATGAGTTATCAAAAATGTCTAAATTAACAAAGTGTGTTAGACATAAAAGACTGGATGACTAGAATTTTCTTCTATTAAACTAATAAAACAGAGGTGCTTCTTATCGGCCCAAAAACATGTTTACAGCAAATTTCTGAGTTCAAACTACAATTAGATGGATGTGATATAAATGTTACTCTGACAGTTAAAGACTTGGGTGTGATATTGGACAGCAACCTGTCCCTCGAACACCATATCACTCATGTTACAAAATCTGCCTACTTTCATCTTAGAAATCTCTCAGATGCAGAAAAGCTAGTTCATGCGTTCATGACATCTAGACTGGATTACTGTAATGCGCTGCTCGCTGGTTGTCCAGCATCTTCAATAAACAAGCTTCAGTTAGTGCAGAACGCAGCCGCTCGAGTTCTTACCAGGACAAGGAAATATGATCATATAACCCCAGTTTTATCCTCCCTGCACTGGCTGCCTGTTAATTTCCGAATTGATTATAAAATACTGTTACTGACCTACAAGGCTCTAAATGGTTTAGCCCCCATTTATCTGACCAGCCTTCTCTCTCGCTACAACCCGTCATGCTCTTTAAGATCTCAAAACTCAGGACTCCTGGTAGTTCCTCGAATAGCAAAGTCCACTAAAGGTGGTCTAGCATTTTCACATTTGGCACCCAAACTCTGGAATAACCTTCCTGCTAATGTTCGGGGATCAGACACACTCTCTCAGTTTAAGTCTAGGCTAAAGACATATCTTTTTAGCCAAGCATACTCATAAAGATTCACATAAACCTATGCTACAGTACATTGTGATTCCCAATAGTTTGAATGGCCGCTACGCTAATTATCCTTTTGTCTCCACCTCGGGATGCACATCCCGAGGCATCTAGGTACCGAGCCTCTCCAGTAGACCCCGTGAGGAGATGACCTTCCTGCGATGACGTCAAGGAAAACTTAACCTTCCATCTGAACTAATTCTATCTTGAACTTTCTTGTATTGTAATTCATCCTGTTTTGTAATAATTTGCTTTTGTGCAGCTGCTTTGGAACAATAGCCATTGTAAAAAGCGCTATACAAAAACTTTAATTGAATTGAATATGTCGATGGCTGCTCCTACAAGGACAAGGGTAATTTGAAAGCCGGAGCGGGCGTGGTCTGGCTCAACAACGACCCCTGCCCACCACAACAATTCAAATTAGGCCCTCACTCGTCGCAGTATGCAGAAGTGGCTGCCATCCTCATCACCTTACAACTGGCCGCCTCCCACAACATCAGAGAACTCCTCATCTGCACTGATTGAAACTGTCCGTTTGAATTTCACATGCCATCTAGCCGGGTGGAAACTGAATGGATTCAAGACAGCCAACAACAAGCCTGTCAAACACCAAGAACTTCCAAGCATGCAATGCCATCGTCATGGAACATGACATGATCATCTATTGGAAAAAGGTCAGAGGTCATTCACACCTACCAGGGTAAGACAAAGACTTCAATGACCAAACAGATGCCCTCGCTAAAGCAGGTGCATTACATGGAGAGTCCTGGACATTCCATTTCCACCCACCCAACCCAGCTGTGGCAGCCATCACGCCACTGGCATTGTGAACCCCACCTCCTCCCGTATCTCTAGTGCCTCAGAGCCAAAGGGGGATAATGTTGACATACGCCCACGATGCACCATGCGCTGGACACCATGGCGCCAAGGCCACCTATGAGACACTCAAACAAGTGGTATACTGGCCTGGCATGCAGCAAGACGTGGCGGAATACGTGAAAGGATGCCTGGTCTGTTGCCAGTTTCAACCGGCGAATGCAAATCACCGTGCACCACTGCAAAGGAAAGGAATGACCTTCCCATGGTCAGACCTCCAAATAGACTGGGTAGGACCCCTGCCACGGTCGACACAAGGTAACAAGTACTTCCTCAACATGGTCTGCGAGTTCAAAGTGGATAGAGTGCCTCCCAGCTCCGAATGACACGGCAGAAACAACAGCCTACCTCTTAATGAACCATATCTTCTCAAGATTTGGACTGCCCTTGAGTGTCAATTCAGACTTCACCGCTGAGGTCATGCAAGAAATGTGGAAACTCCTGGGTGTGCAAGCCAAGCTGCACATACAGACGTGGACAAAATTGTTGGTACCCTTTGGTCAATGAAAGAAAAAGTCACAATGGTCACAGAAATAACTGTTATCTGACAAAAGTAATAATAAATAAAAATTCTATAAATGTTAACCAATGAAAGTCAGACATTGTTTTTCAACCATGCTTCAACAGAATTATTTAAAAAAATAAACTCACGAAACAGGCATGGACAAAAATGATGGTACCCCTAGAAAACACTGAAAATAATGTGACCAAAGGGACATGTTAATTCAAGGTGTGTCCACTAATTAGCATCACAGGTGTCTACAACCTTGTAATCAGCCATTGGGCCTATATATATGGCTCCAGGTAATCACTGTGTTGTTTGGTGATATGGTGTGTACCACACTCGACATGGACCAGAGGAAGCAAAGGAAAGAGTTGTCTCAAGAGATCAGAAAGAAAATTATAGACAAGCATGTTAAAGGTAAAGGCTATAAGACCATCTCCAAGCAACTAGATGTTCCTGTGACTACAGTTGCACATATTATTCAGAAGTTTAAGATCCATGGGACTGTAGCCAACCTCCTGGACGTGGCCGCAGGAGGAAAATTGATGACAAATCTAAGAGACGGATAATCCGAATGGTAACAAAAGAGCCTAGAAAGACTTCTAAAGAGATTCAAGGTGAACTTCATGCTCAAGGAACATCAGTGTCAGATCGCACCATCCGTCGTTGTTTGAGCCAAAGTGGACTACATGGGAGACGACCAAGGAGGACACCATTGTTGAAAACGAATCATAAAAAGCAAGACTGGAATATGCCAAACTACATGTTGACAAGCCACAAAGCTTCTGGGAGAATGTCCTGTGGACAGATAAGACAAAAATCGAAGTTTTGCCAAGGCACATCAGCTGTATGTTCACAGACGAAAAAATGAAGCATATCAAGAAAAGAACACTGTCCCTACTATGAAACATGGAGGAGGCTCTGTTATGTTCTGGGGCTGCTTTGCTGCGTCTGGCACAGGGTGTCTTGAATCTGTGCAGGGTACAATGAAATCTCAAGACTATCAAGGAATTCTAGAGAGAAATGTACTAGCCAGTGTCAGAAAGCTTGGTCTCAGTCGCAGGTCATGGGTCTTGCAACAGGACAATGACCCAAAACACACCGCTAAAAACACCCAAGAATGGCTAAGAGGAAAAAATTGGACTATTGTAAAGTGGCCTTCTATGAGCCCTGACCTCAATCCTATTGAGCATCTTTGGAAGGAGCTGAAACATGCAGTCTGGAAAAGGCACCCTTCAAACCGGACACAACTGGAGCAGTTTGCTCATGAGGAGTGGGCCAAAATACCTGCTGAGAGGTGCAGAAGTCTCATTGACAGTTACAGGAAGCGTTTGATTGCAGTGATTGCCTCAAAGGTTGCGCAACAAAATATTAAGTTAGGTACCATCATTTTTGTCCAGGTCTGTTTCATGAGTTTATTTTTTTAATAATTCTGTTGAAGCATGGTTGAAAAACAATGTCTGACTTTCATTGGTTAACATTTATAGAATTTTATTTATTATTACTTTTGTCAGATTAAAGTTATTTCTGTGACCATTGTGAGTTTTTCTTTCATTGACCAAAGGGTACCAACAATTTTGTCCACGTCTGTATGTAGAAACCGCTGTGTAATCTTTGAATAATCCTCCAACAGATAGCGTTCCATAAGTGCTAGATAATGCATGGTTTGATGTCAAATTGAAGCTGATGTTTCCAATATCGTGGTGAATGAATACGTGTGTTTGTTCAAATGCACAGAGTATTCTACAGAAGTGCAGAATGTCAGTTCTAACTGGGATAAAATATGCACGAAACCGGAGTCAAAAGCAGACATGGACACGCCCCTTCGACCTCCGGATTGGACAACTGCTCAGGTCACAGCCCAAAACTTGCACCGTTCACCGACAATAGTACCTTTTTGCCCAGCAGAATGTTTGGGATTTCTAGGAAACCTAAAATTTGTTAAATATTTAAAATGAAGAAATATGGGGAGATGAATGCAAACGGTTAGATGTGAGAATCAGTGACTCAAATATAGATACATCTATATCCTTTTCTATAAACTACACACTGAAATATGAATGCTACAGGTCAACCCAATGGATTAATTGATGTCGGAAGATTTGAGGGAAAATGTAAAGTAATCTGGCACCTTGATAAAGAAAAATACAATGATCCAACAGTATACGTATTTTGAGGATGAATGGCAAAAATAGCAATTTTACTATAATAGAAACACCAAGATGTTTTGATAAATCTATAAAAGGTTGTCTAGAAAACTGCGAAAATCAAACTCTAACACCTCCAGTACAAGCGGTTTACGAAGAGCAAGCCCAAGCCATTGCTGACTTTTATTGGATATGTGGAGGAAAGAAATTACAACCCACCTTACCAGCTAAATGGAAAGGACTATGCGTCAGAGTTAGTTAATACAAGAAACGACAATTGTTGATTGGGAAAACAATAATACAGAGAATCCTCCAACAGAACAAACCCAAAGACAGCGCAGAAATATCAAAAAATACAAAACAGACCAACAAGTATACTTAGATGGTATTGGACAACCAAGAGGCATCCCACACCAATTTAAAGCTAGAAGTGAGGTCAAAGCTGGATTTGAGTCATTGATTTTACACAACAGTAAACAAATGATGAATGGATTAATTACATTTATTATAATCAGCAACGATTCAATCATACCGATGCTGCTTTAAAAGCACTAGGAGAACAACTTGACCCCACAAGTGGAATGGCTTGTCAAAATAGATTGGTGTTAAATTGGCTATTGGCAGACAAAGGTGGAGTATGTGGTTTGTTTGGAGATGAGTGTTGTACTTTTATTCCTAATAACACAGCACCAAACGGATCCTTCACTCGAGCAAATGGAGAGACTGAAAGGAACTTAGACTCGAAATTAAAAAGCAAACGTTGGAAGAGATCTAACTTTTGGAAACTGGTTTGACAATCTTCTGTATAACTGGAAAAGTTGGATAACAAAATTGGGAATAACTGCTATCATACTAGTGTTCTCTATTATGCTGTGTCTTACCTGTTCTCAGGTCTATGATTGTGCATGCAGCTGCCAGACAGATGGTCAACATAACTGTGGGAGAAACGGCACCAAATCCTCATGTCACTAAACAGCGTTACACTGATGTAGAATTAAAAGTAGATGAAATATGGTATATGGGTAAAACACTCCCTCATTTGAAAGAGGGAGTGTATACATTGTAACTGAGAAAGAAGAACTCACTAGAATATGGAGAGTTAACAAGGAATTGGACAGTATAGGCAGGTAGTTAGAGGGCGTTTTGTTTGTCGTGTTTATGATTTGGCATTTACCCCTATAATGTTGTATCTGTATAACCTATGAAATCAGATATAAGATTAGCTATAGAACCACACATCTTCTCCATGCAACCCAAAACCTCCATTACCCTTGAACACCTGGAACGTTTGGACCTCGTTGGACAAGCTGACAATCAACGAACACTGGCAACCACAGACCAAGCTACTTGAACCATTCATGACCTCGCAAAAAAGGAAATCTTAAGTTGATGGTTGAATGACTTATTGAATAATGTAACCTGTGTGTTAATGTTTGAATAACCTGTGAAGAAGTATATATGCATGTTTACATATAATTGAATGTGTACAGTCCCCAAAGAGGAAAGAAGAATAGAGGTGTAGTCTTTGATTCTACTCAAAGAACAAAAAAAAAAAAAAAAAAAAAAAAAAAAAAAAAAGAGGGAGTTTTTTGGCTGCACTCTCTACATGAAGAATTCTTTCATAAGGTGGTCCTTTATAAAACGGTTGTCTATTTAGGCACAATTTCATTTACAATGACTCACTTGTGACAATACTCTTGAACAAGTAAAGTATGAGACTTGATTTGATGAAGTTTTGCTTCAACTTTATTTTCTAATTTCTATAAGTTTACGAGTCAACTACATGTTACTTCTGTGCCATTCTTAAACAATGGTGTCTGCTGGTAGAAGATTGCGTGCAAAGGCAGTTGGGTCTGCAAGA
The DNA here is from genome assembly GCF_018831695.1 of Puntigrus tetrazona. NCBI lineage: Eukaryota > Metazoa > Chordata > Actinopteri > Cypriniformes > Cyprinidae > Puntigrus > Puntigrus tetrazona. The sequence goes on from NW_025047681.1 coordinate 1,779,597, forward strand.
CACAAACCAACTGGTAAAACAAAAAGGTCATAAGCCACCAAGTTCTTATAGAAAGAAACCATAAATAAGGTGAGCCTCATGTCAAACACACACACACACACACACACACACACAGACCCTATGGAACAGACAAAGGACAAAAACAAAAAACCCTAAGATTGAACTCAGCTGCTCTTACCAAGGACTGATGGTATGTGGGGTGGGACGCTAGCAGGCGTTTAAAAAGGGGAGACGGAGACCAAAGGGAGAGAGAGGCAGACTGTGGCCATCTCAGACTTGTCAAAGTTTTTCCTGACACCTAAAATCCTGCTGTAAGAGTCTCTTTGCTTGAGAAGTGACTTCGCCTCCACATCAACAATAAAATTCCACATTAATCTCAGGTTGCCTGGCGGACATCTCGGCATGAATGCAAGAGTACCACCTACAGCTCAACCTGACAAAGACTGAGCTTCTTGTCTTCCCTGCCACTCCAGCTATACAGCATGACTTCACCATCCAGCTAGGTTCTTCTACAATTACCCCATCAACCTCGGTCAGAAATCTTGGTGTAATCCTCGATGACCAACTCCCCTTTAAAGATCACATTGCAAAGACTGCTCGAACCTGCAGGTTTGCACTACACAACATCAGAAAGATCAGGCCCTTTCTAAGAGCAAACTGCACAACTTATTGTCCAGGCCCTTGTCATTTCTAGACTGGACTACAGCAAAGCTCTTATGGCTGGACTTCCAAACACAATAAAACCTCTACAAATGATTCAGAATGCAGCGGCACAGCTGGTATTCAATGAGCCCAAAAGAGCACATGTTACACCTCTCTTTATCTCCTTACATTGACTCCCGGTTGCAGCCCGCATCAAGTTCAAGGCACTGATGCTTGCATATAGAACAACCACATACTCTGCACCGGTCTACTTCCACTCACTATTACAAATCTACACGCCCTCTAGAAGTCTGAGATCTGCTAGCGAGCGACGCCTCGTGGTACCATCTCAAAGAGGCTCGAAATCACTCTCCAGAACTTTCTCGTTCTCTGTTCCTGGCTGGTGGAACGATCTTCCCATACATATCCGGAATGCTGGATCTCTGTCAATCTTTAAGAAACCGCTGAAAACTCACCTCTTTCAGCAATAGTTGACCTCATCTTAAAAAAATTCTCACTTCTCCTTCCCCTTGTTTATTCCTTCCCTTTCTGGCTTGTACCAATTTGAACACTGCCTGTGACAAGCACTTACTCTGTCTCAAAAAATGAATCGCTTGATGTACTCTCAATTGTAAGTCGCTTTGGATAAAAGCGTCTGCAAAATGACTAAATGTAAATATTACTGTGACGTGTTGGTGTGACCACCATATAAAAGCCCCAGAATAGTGGTGAGGGGGGAGTGCTGTCTATAGAGTGGTTCAGTTTGGACCTTAGACAGACTCGGCTTATATTGATCAATAAAAGTCTGACTTTTGCTATCAAAACCTAATGCTGAGTTTTTCTTTAATCCGGGGAAATCCACAACATGGCTCCCTATCAAACATCGGATAGATTTTAAAAACTTATTAATTACCTATAAAGCCCTGAATGGTTTAGCTCCTCAATACTTGAGCGAGCTCTTATCACATTATAGTCCTGCACGTCCACTGAGTTCTCAAAACTCTGGTGATTTGATAATACCTAGAATATCAAAATCAACTGCGGGCAGCAGATCATTTACCTGTCTAGCACCCAAACTCTGGAACAATCTCCCTAACTCTGTTCTGGAGACAGACACTGTCAGTTTCACTTTTTTAACCTAGACTACACAACACATTATTCAAATCCGTTAAAGGATTTTTAGGCTGTATTAATTAGATCTGCTGGAACACTACTCAAAACATGATGTACTTGTGACATCGTAAAAAGAATGACACCTACACCAATATTAGTCCGATTTCTTAATCTGTTTCACAGTTTGTATCCAGATTAGATGGTGGACTATCAGATTGTGTTTATCAGAGACCAGAACACCTAGATGTGCCCCGTGGACAGATCACCAGATCCCGATGCACACACAGACACACACACAGTCATTTACACTATGACACAGCTGCGTTTAAAATTAAACTGGAAGTTAAGTGCTGGGCGTCCGGTCAGAGGAGAACTGACCCCAACTGAGTCTCGTTTCTCCCAAGGTTTTTTTTCCCCTCTCAATTCTGTATGGATGGGGTTTTGGTTCCTTGCCGCTATCACCTCTGGCTTGCTTTGTTGGGGACACTTAACTTCTAGTGATTATGGTCGAATTGATTACAGAGATCGTCTTTGCATTTAATAACAAATTGTTCATTCTCGTCATTATACATCCCTGTCATTGTATGTTAAAAGCGCTATATAAATAAAAATGATTGATTGAATTGTAAGGAGATGAATGAAAACCTGTAAGTGCAATAAGACTATTCTGAGAAGGGATATCCAAAAAGGAACGAAAGGACTTCAAAAAGAGTAAACACCACCACCACTCCCCTCTGGTGTTTATGACACCCTCTTCACCTCTGCTCTTCCTGTAAGAACTTCTCTTCTTCAGTGTATGCGTCCCCCTGTGTCCGTTCATCAGCAGTACAGAACAAATTCAGGCGCCTGGAAGCAACAGTCGGAACAAACCACACGAGTGAAATCAAATCTGGTTTATTCAGAATGCAGCTTAACACAGAGAGTAAACCATCAGCTTATATAGCCCTTATGGGGCGTTGACCTCTATTGCATAGCTGGACATGCCTCAACTGCCCACTACGGAGAGCACAAAAGACAACTCCATATATGGGTTGAAGATTCACAAAACTAGCAGACTAGAGACAAAGCAAGTCTATATAAGGAATGAAAGACTACAGAGTTAGTAGAGTAACCTGAAACTATACCTGCAGGGCGAAAAGGGAATAGAACAATTGTCATACCTTGCTCACACACACACAGTAATAGAGAATTAATTCTCTCACTTCCTGCTTCCCCTCCTTCTGCCCAAAGGACTTGGTTTAAAGTTCATTAGGAATAAGGCATTATATGTCATGTGTCTTATGAACCTATTGTTCGTCACTCATGTTTGGTCTCATTTGAAAGGTCTCAGTGAGATTGGTAAATTGGTTTCAATTTCACTTATATTATGGAGAAGATTGGGAACTAGGTAGAACTGTGGTCCTCCTGTGTGTCCTCCTTTTGGGTCTCTGAACGTGTTCCAGCCAGGTGTGACACTGGAGCACAGGAACCTAAACACCAAAAAGGTTTTTATAACTACATTTGGGAAAGTGACAAAACACAAGGCGTGATTCTGTAGCCATATCGGTCCATAGTGTGGTGTGTGTCTGCATACACTACACTATGTACTTTTTAAAGACCAGGTATAAATGACCTTTTAAGTTTTGTTTTATGTTATTTTTGTACTGCTGACCAGTTGTGCAAATGTTTATCAATTATACCAATTTGGAAACTGTTCTTGCCTGGCAAAATAAATGTTAATCTTGGTTAATTTATAATATTGTCTGAAATAACTTTTGTAGTAGGTTAATGGCTTCTGAGGTTTTCCGCATTGCTGGTGTGCTAGGATGAGTCAGATCAACGATCGATGGATGGAGCCGTCTTGAGATCTTGACTTCTGGCCACCAAACGGGCTTAGCATGCTATTACTTGGGAACGCATAAAAAAAAAAAAAAAAAAAAAAAAAAAAAAAAATTATACATATATATATACACATATACATATATATACACACATATACATATACATACATATACATACATATATATATATATATATATATATATATATATTCTTTGAGTCTATCGAGGAGATGATGGCTGAATTAAGGTAAGCGATCTACGGGGTAGCCTCTGAGTAAGACCTGCACTAGCCCAGATGTGTTGTGAGTCTGTTCTGGACAAACAAGGTCTCCAAGCGACCCAGACTCCTAACGAACGTTAAGTCAAAACTAGGAAATATTATAATGATCCAAATTTAAAAAAAAAAAAAAAAAAAAAAAAAAAAACCACACACACACACACACACACACACAACTAGAGGATCAGCAGTTACATTTAAATAAATATAACTAAAATCCCGAAAGATTGGAGTCAGATAAAATAGTGAATAAGGGTCAGAATTAAAATTGGAAGACTAAAAAAAAAATAAATGAGTGATTTTTAAAGAGATGCAAGGAAAAGACCAAACGTGCATTAAACTTCGACTAGGGCCTCTGGATTCCGTTATTCAGGAAGAGAGGGACCCTTACAATAACAAATACATATACGAGTAATTTAAGTAAAAATTTAACACCTGCTTCTATCATCTGATCGTGATCAGTGCTGTTGGATCTCAGCGCCAAGTTAGACATGATCAACCACAACATACTTTTGAAGGGACTAGAAAACTATGCTGGCATTAGTGGAAGTGCATGGTTCAAATTGTATTTTTCTGACCACCATCAGTTTGTAGCAGTAAATGATTAGATGTTGTTCACAATTTAAATATGGAGTACCTCAAGGCTCAGTACTAGGGCTGTTACTTTTCATACTTTACATATTACCTCTGGGAGATTATCAGGAGATGTGGTGTTAGCGTTCACTGCTATGCTGATGATACTCAGCTCTACATATTTCTTTGCAACCCTGCGATACACTAAACTGAGAAACTAACAGAATGCATAGTCAATAAGAAAAACAAAAATGGTTGTGTAACTTAATACTAAATTCTGGAAAAATGGAGGTGGTAATTATTGTACCGAAGGGCACCACATGTAGTAACCTAGAACACTTTCTAATGCTTGATGGCTGTTCTGTTAAGGTTTCTATCAGTTAGGAACCTAGGTGTGCTGTCTGATAATAATCTTTCCTTTGAAAACCATATTTCCATTCATATTTATTAGCCAAACTCCAGAACAGTCTACCTAATACTGTTTGGGAAACAGACACATTGTCAGTTCAAATCTAGATTAAAAAGACATCTTTAACCAAGTTTACACATCACCGTTAAATGATTATTAGGCTGCATTTATTGCTCTTTAAAACGTAAAAGAAATAGCATCTATGCTAATATTAGTCGGTTTCTTATTTTGTTTCTCAGTTTCTATGCAGAGGTTTCGCACTCGCACACTATAAGTCTTTTGCACAGTTTAACATGTGCTTAAAATTCAAATGGAAATTAAGTGCTTAAGGAGATCTGATACTATTTGAGCCTGGTTTCTTCCAGAGTTTTTTCATGCTGATGCTGCTCAGTACAAATACAATTTGTATTGTCAAAAGCACTATATAAATAAGTAATTTTAATATTGTGCTAACTGTTTTGGGGTTTTAAAAAAAATAACATTAGCAAAAGCTTCAGAGCTTATCAGCAAGGAAAAGTGACAATTTAATAGGTCTTCCATATTTGCATACTACATTAACATACTAATTTTAAGGCAAAGTATGGTATAGTAATAGAGCAGAAGATCTGCATGCTGTTAATCTCAATTTTTTTTTTTTTTTTTTTTTTTTTCAAGAACTGTAAAAATCCAGCAACATTTTTGTCAAAGACCTTTGTCAAACAAACACACAAAGCCACCAACACTCAGATTTAAATAGAGTTCCAATTGATTACACCTGATTTCAATCAGAGTCAATCATGTGAACAGCTGTAGTGCATCACAACTGACACAAGAGAACCACATTTCGAGATTTTAAAGCCAAAATGGATTTTGTGGGGACAACCTGTTTTCGAATATTACGATGTCAGCAATCATTGTCACACCTCATCAATTGAATTTCAAAAGAGAATTACTTTGCATTTCAAACTTAATACATAAATAGATGTGTGAATTTATATTTTATGTGCCTGAACATGCTATGCATTGAGCAAGAAAAAATAAAATACCTTGCGAATAAAACTGTTATCATATCATATTATATATAACTGTCAGTTATCATATACATTGATATAAATAATCCATCGAACATAAACTTAATTATTTGAGTGGATTAACAATGCAAAAATGTTTTTGAAAAAAAACCTTTTTTGTGTAGTTTTAGGTTTTTAATTTTTTTAGAATTTTTTTATAGTTTACAAAAATGTATTTGACCACTAGATTGTCTTATTTCTTTTGTAAAAATAACCTTGCTCTGAACTTCAATATAAATTTTATTTACAGGAACTAAAAGTACATTTAATCAGTCGTTGCTGCCAAAATTAATTCAACAACAAATGAACAAGAACATGAACTTTTAAAATTCCAAAATAACATTTCCCTTACATTCAACTTCCAAACGTGCGTTCATCTTTGCCATTTCATATTTGTTAAGTTGACTAGTGCTGTATGCTGTAACAAAAACATTAATAAAAATACTTACACTGACAAGTTATGCAATATCTCTGGCTCTACAGCTCTGTATTAAACGCTGCTCCATTTGAAAACGGGTGATGGAGATCATGATGGACTAATCATAGAAATGGTTAAACTGACAACATTTTTCGTCAGCCCTAATTTTTTGGTTGGTTTATTGATCAAAGTAGAGGAAAACGTTGATGCCGGGTGTATTCAAAGCACCGCTATTTTGGTTTACAATGCAAGAAATGGTGCACTGTGATTGGTTGAGCAGATGTTTATCCCATTCTCCAGAAAAGGAAGACTGGTTTGATAAGATGGGGAGAAAGCGTGGCAGAATAATGGATATTGCATTTTGTATAAAATTAAAAATTGACTTGGGGTGCTTTCACACCTGCCTTATTTAGTTTGGTTGTATCGCACTAGAGTTCGATTGGGTGCAGTTCCTTTGGGCAGGTATCGTATTCAGGTACACACCAAAAGCAGACAAAACAAGTATTTTGAGACCTCCTTGAAACTCTTTTGTGGTGAGAACTCAGTCTGACCTTGAACAGACCCAACTGCAATAAGAACTGCGCATTTTTGGACTAAACTAGTTGCCGTAGGCAGTGCGTACCGTTGTGAGATCAGGAAGTATTTCTGGACAGTTTACAGTTTAGCATGGCAAGTAGCGGACAGACATGGAGTTGCGAGAAGGTGTTAAGCCTCGTAGAAATCTGGTCTGATGACTGTTAGATTTTGACACACTCTCCTCTGGGAGATCCTCATGTCCTTGTCCTTGTCTACAACTCTGGTTCTTTATTTCGTTACTTTCCTCCATTTTTCTGCATACGTGCAATTTAGTTTTTCCTTACTGTTCTGTAGCATCTCTCATACATGCATGTGTCCAGATGTTAGAAGGGTTCAGACGGTCATTGGTGTGTGCGCTACCCCGAGCCGTGGGGTGAATGGGTTTACACTACACTTTTGATACTTGACAAGAAGTGTTTTTTGGTGTCCAAGAGTATTCCTTATATGTTCTTAACTTCCTTTTGACATCTCTATCTTATAAAAGAACCATTGTATTCTGGAATAAACTTTGGAGTAAGGATATATACGTCTCTCTGTGCTTTCTTGCTCCCCGGCCGTAACACCCTATGAGATCGAGAATTCGTCTAGAGGTATTCTACGAGAACCACAGGACCTTAAAAGATGTTAATTTAACAGCGACCATATCGAGTCGCAACCTTTTAAAAAATTTAGTAGAACAGCACAGTCTTCTCCTTGTTGAACAGCTGAGGGAAAGGGGGTTTAAGAGATCTGTGGAACAGTGTCGCCAAAAAACATTGGACTTTTCCCGCACACTCCTTTTTGACCAGTCGAAAAGCAGTTTAGGACCTAATAAGCCGAACTACAAGCACCCTTAAATAACGACCACATACAATACTGATTGATTTATTCTTGTTTTTTTTTTGTTTTTTTTCATTTATTCAGTGTCATACCATTGCAAGTTATGATACTTTTTAATCATCAAAAAAAGAATCATCTGTGCCTTACAAAGTTTGAAAATCTGTGCCTATGTACTAATTTCTTTATCGTCAGAGTGTAGTATGAGAGACTAAAGAACTTTAAAGCTAAACACAATAGGCAGACTGGTTTTTCTGGCAAAAAAACCAACAAAAAAATTATGCGCACTCCCTCGAACTTCCCTAAAATGTTACGATCACTGGCTGAAGTGCCCACAAGCTCATTTAGAGGGCACTCCACCTCACACTGTTGTCATGCCCTAAAAACTACATTCCCCATAATCCTTGGTTTGGACTCTTGATCACTGATCACATTCACCTGTGCTGCTGAGTCTCACCCTACTTAAAGCGGGTTCTTTCTCACATTCACTGCTTAATCTTGTCAATAACAGACTGCTATTCTTAACATGATATTACACAGCTATTTATATAAAAAAAAAAAAAAAAAAACAAATAACAACTTCTGTGTAGTCTAATGCTCTTTACAATTGATGGAGAAGAATCCAAAGCAATTCCATTTTGCCTGAAAAAGTTAGAAAGGCTTTAGCCACATTCCAGCTAAAACTCTTGCAGACTATGCCAATGTTTTGTTGATGTCAACAAGAAACATCTTTTTAGATTCATTCAATTGATTTGTTTCAATGATTCCGAGTCTGCTCTCTTTTGAGACAAAAAAAACTTTTAAAATTTTGCAAGGCTATGTTTAAACGTTGCATGAAAGGGGGTATACAGTGTTCTTTTTACAATTATTTGCACCCCAGTTTAAGATGTGGCTCATGATCAGCAAAATAATCACAATTTGGTACTTACACTTATTTGTTTACCGGATTTAATTTTTAATTATGAGCTGGGTAGCTGAGATCTGTGTGGAGTTTGACTTCACAATACACAACACACAAGACATCATCTTAATGAAAGTTTATTGAACTACTTCTACTGACGTGACAAAGCTTTGAAAATATATAGACAGACAGACAATTGATTTAATGAAGTCCAAACTTAAAGGTGCTTGCTTGTTTACCGAATGCTCAGCCGGATTAATTAATTCTAAGAAAATGAATTTTCTGGCCATAGAAAAACACTATTCCTTCCATGGCTGGCTAGGCCACAGTACTACATCAGTTTTATAATTAAATCAAGCAGTTTAAATGATGTTAGTGTGAGCAATGAACACCGCAACGAATTTAAACGTGAATATGCGAGACAAGCATTTAAATGTGAAACATGGTGTGGTTTCGATAACATTCACCCGTAACTTCAACAAGAATGCAAACATAAGCAGGATGGCAATTGTATTGTAAGGGTCCCCCTTTTCCTGCAGAACGGAATCCAGAGGCCCTGGTCGAAGGTCAATGCGTGTTCGATCTTTTCTTTGCGTCTCCTCAAATCACTAATATTTATTAATCTTTTGGGTTTCCAATTATAGTACTGACCTTTTTATACACAATTTTATCTGACTCCAATCTTTCATGATTTTATTTATATTTATTAAGGTAACTGCTGATCCCTCTAGTTGTGAATTATTTTTATTTTATTTTTTTTTATTTGGATCATTAATCAATTAATATTTCCTAGTTTCGACTTATCATTCGTTAGGAGTCTTGTTTGGCCAGAACAGACTCACGACACATCTGGGCTAGTCCAGGTCTTAGTCAGAGGCTACCCCATATATCGCTTGCCTTTTTTAATGCAGCCATCTCCTCAGACTCAAAGTATAATTTTTTTATGCGTTCCCTAAGTAATAGCATGCTAAGCCAGTTTGGTGGCCAGAAGTCAAGATCTCAAGACGGCTCCATCCATCGATCGCTGATCTGACTCACCCTAGCACACCAACAATGCAGAAAACCTCAGATGTCACTAACCTACTAGAAAAGTTATTTCAGACAATAAGTTAACCAAGATTAATGTTTATTTTGCCAGGCAACAGTTTCCAAATTGGTATAATTGATAAACATTTGCACAACTGATCAGCAGTACAAAAATAACACCAAACAAAATAAAACAAACTTTAAAAGGTCATTATACCTGGTCTTTAAAAAGTACACAGTGTGGTGTATGAGGACACACACCCCACTACGGTCCGATCTGGCTACAGAAATCCTTTTATATACTCAGACCAGACAAAGACATACCAATTGTAGTTATAAAAACCTTTTTGGTGTTTAGGTTCCTGTGCTCCAGTGTCACGCCTGGCTGGAACACGTTCAGAGACCCAAAAGGAGGACACGCCTCCTTCTCAACAGAATACAGTTCTATCAAGTTCTTAATCTTCTCCATAATATAAGTGATTACTGTAAAATTGAGACCAATTTACCAATCGCATTGAGACCTTTCAAATGAGACCAAACATGAAAGTGAGGGGTTGGGGTGGTGTTTACTATTTTTGAAGTCCTTTTGGGTATCCCTTCTCAGGTTACTCTTATTGTATTTACAGGTTTTGCTTCACCTCCTTACACTTTTTTTTTTTTTTTTTTTTTTTTTTTTTTTTTCCTCAATTGCAGTCACAATTAATCTGTTACACAAAGATCTGATACATGGTACACAACAACATCCACAAGTAATTACTATTCCCAAAAATACTGCAATTGAGGAAAACAAAGAAATAACTTACTCTTCCAGGTACCAAACCATTTTGTGAACACATCATCCAATGAATTATTAAAGTGTTCTTTCATCTCCGTTAATGTTCTAGTAGTGATCCCGGTTCCAGCAAATCTAAGTAATGCAGCCTAAAAATCCTTTAACGGATTTGAATAATAAAAAGTGTGTTGTGTAGGCTAAGTTGTGTCTTTAATCTAGATTTAAACTGGCAGAGTGTGTCTGCTTCCCGAACAGAGTTAGGGAGCTTGTTCCAGAGTTTAGGTGCTAGATAGGAAAAGGATCTGCCGCCCGCAGTTGATTTTGATCTTCTAGGTATTATCAAATGGCCAGAGTTTTGAGAACGCAGCGGACGTGCAGGACTATAATGTGATAAGAGCTCGCTCAAGTATTGAGGAGCTAAACCATTCAGGGCTTTATAGGTAATTAATAAGATTTTAAAATCAATCCGATGTTTAATAGGAGCCAGTGCAGTGTTGACTGAACCGGGCTAATATGATCATACTTCCTAGTTCTAGTAAGGACTCTGGCTGCTGCGTTTTGGACTAGCTGAAGTTTAAGCGTGCAGAACAACCACCCAATAAAGCATTACAATAATCTAACCTTGAGGTCATAAACGCATGAATTAATATTTCTGCATTAGATGTTGAAAGCATAGGTCGTAATTTATATATATTTTTAAGATGGAAAAACGCAGTTTTACAGATGCTAGAAACATGATTTTCGGAGGAAAGATTGCGGTCAAACAGCACACCTAGGTTCCTAACTGATGATGAAGAATTAACAGAGCAGCCATCAAGTGATAGGCTGTGTTCTAGATTATTATATGTGGGGTTTTTAGGTCCAATTATTAGCACCTCTGTTTTTTCAGAATTTAGCATCAAGAAGTTACTCATCATCCAGCTTTTTATATCGACTATGCATTCTGTTAGATTCTCAATTTGGTGTGTATCACCAGGCTGCGCTGAAATATAGAGCCGAGTATCATCAGCATAGCAGTGAAAGCTAACACCATGACTCCTGATAATATCTCCCAGAGGTAACATGTACAGGTTGAAAAGTAACGGTCCCAGCACTGAGCCTTGAGGAACTCCATATTTCACTTTTGAGCGACATGATACCACCTCATTTAATGCTACAAACTGATAGCGGTCAGATAGATATGATTTAAACCATGCTAAGGCGCTTCCTCTAATGTCAACATAGTTTTCTAGTCTATCCAAGAGAATGTTGTGATCGATAGTATCGAATGCTGCGCTAAGATCTAATAGCACTAATAACAAGATAAAACCACGATCAGATGATAAAAGCAGGTCATTAGTAACTCTAATGAGAGCAGTCTCAGTACTATGGTACGGTCTAAAACCTGATTGGAAATCCTCAGACACCATTTTTTTCTAAAAAGGAATACAGTTGTGAGGATACTACCTTTTCTAGTATCTTTGACAGAAAAGGGAGATTAGAGATTGGTCTGTAATTTACTAAGTCTTTGGGATCAAGATGTGGTTTCTTAATGAGAGGCTTAACTACAGCCAGTTTGAAGGTTTTGGGAACATATCCTAATGACAATGATGAATTAATAATGTTCAAAAAAGGATCTATGACTTCTGGAAGCAGATATTTTAATAACTTAGATGGAACAGGGTCTAACATTACATGTTGCTGGTTTAGATGATTTAACAAGTTTTTTCAAGTCTTCTCCTATAATAGTGTAATTTTTCCTCATCGGATCTAAAGCTCACTATCTGATGTGAAACTGTAGTTGACGGCTGCATAGTTACAATTTTATCTCTGATGGTATCAATCTTAGAAGTAAAGAAATTCATGAACTCATTGCAGCTATACTCTTGGGGAATATTAGCACCTGTTGATGCTTTATTTTTTGTTAATTTTAGTTTTTTTTCTTTTATCTTTAAGTGCAAAGGAGGAACTTTATCTAAAGTGCTAGAAAAACGAGAGTGCATAGTTTCTGTTACATCAAGTTTTTGCGTCGTATTGGATGAGCTAAGGAATTGAGATAAGTCAGGAAGGTTATTTAGAAAGCTTTCTTTTGTGGTGGAAGTGATGGTTCTACCATACTTGTAATAAGGTGCAGAGTTTACAGGTTTAACTATACAGAGTTCACACAAGACTAGTTAGTGATCTGAAATGTCATCACTTTGCTGCAGTACTTCAACCATTTTAACATCCGTTCCATGTGACAGTATTAGATCTAGAGTATGATTTCTACAATGAGTAGGTCCAGAGACGTGTTGTCTAACCCGAATGGAGGTGGGGTGTCAGAATGTCTAAAAGCTGATCCTAATGAGTCTTTTCATTATCAACATGGATATTAAAATCGCCAACAATTAAGATTTTATCTGCGGCCAGTACTAACTCAGTTAGAAAATCAGCTAATTCTTTAATGAAATCTGTGCTGTGGCCTGTATACAGTAGCCAGTACAAACATGACAGAAGATTTATCACTAGCACATGATTCTGTAGATAATGTTATATGCAGCACCAAAACTTCAAATGAGTTATACTTAAAGCCTGAGAAGTACTAAGAATATTGTTATAAATTGTAGCAACACCTCCCCCTCTACCTTTTTAAACGTGGCTCATTTTTATAGAAATAATTTTGGGGGGTAGATTCATTTAGCGTAATATAATCATCTGGTTTTAGCCAGATTTCTGTCAAAGCAAATCTAGCTTCTGATCTTTTGATCAAATCATATACATAAAGTGCTTTTGTGGAAAGTGATCTAATATTTAGCGAGCCAAGTTTTACAGTTTGCTTATTTGAATTATAGGTAGTTTTAATTTGTTGGACATTTAAATTATTGCTTTTGATTTAGGTTTGGACGTTCTCTGCATATTCTAATTCGGGGAACAGACACAGTCTCTATAGTGTGATATCTAGGTGAAAGAGACTCTATGTGCTGAGAATTAACTGCCTTCTGTGACGTGAGGCAGCTAGCAGACGGTCGGTTTAGCCGGTCTGTCTGCTTCCTGACCTGGGCACTAGTTGGTCATGTTGGAGCTATAAGACTATATGCCATATTTCTAGATAGAAGAGCGGCACCACCCCAAGAGGGATGAAGACCATCTCTTTTCAACAGGTCAGGTCTGCCCCAGAAACTCATCCAATTGTCTATAAAGCCTATGTTGTTCTGCGGGCACCACTTAGACATCCAGCCATTGAGACCCAGCAGTCTGCTGTAAATCTCATCACCCGGTAAGCAGGGAAGGGACCAGAGCATATTACATTGTCCGACATTGTGCTTGCATATTCACACACCTCTTTAATATTATTTTTAGTGATCTCTGACTGGCGAAGTCGAACATCATTAGTGCCGACGTGAATAACAATCTTACGAAATTACGTTTAGCATTAGCCAGCACTTTTCTTACTGTCCTCAATTAAAGTTTGGATGAGTGTCTCTAATTCTAAAACCTTCTCTGTCAGCCTAGCAATTTCCCTGCATTTATCACACGTAAGTCCCTGATCGCTAACAGAGAAGGATAAGCTATACATGTGACAGACTGTGCAAGTGACGATGCAGGGAGAAGCCATTTACTCACCGTAAGGATTCACTTACCACTCTTGTTTTGATGAGCTTGTGAAAATGGAGCGAACGAGCACGAGGAACAAATGAACAGGAGCGGACAAAAGCCCACAATAGGCGCGAAAACGCGGGTGGGAGCGAAGTGAATACCAGTACTAACTCACCGCCGAGTTTTAGATTAAAGCGAACGAACTAACAGCAGTCTAATTAGTTAGATTAATTTGATAGTATCAACGATATGTACACAGTTAAATATTTCTTCGCTAGAGAAGAGGTGATAAATTGAAAAGCGAAGCTGCACGCAGCTACAAACAAACCAACCTCTCAGCAGACAGGGGACCAAGTAAAGTACTTTCTGATTGCATCAGTTACATCTACTACTGCTCCTTTTGGGGTATTCCTGTAAATCTCCTATTGACACACAGTGATTTGGATTATCCCTGATTGAATAATCTCGTTTTTTTTTTTTTTTTTTTATTCTATGTTTCAGACCTGACTTCCAATAATCTTGGGGGTCCCAATCCCCAGTATATGCCACTACATCGTATTTCTATAATTGATACACTATATCAATTATAGGGTCGCTACACAAATAAATGTTGTACCCTCTCCATTTAACTTTTTTTTTTTTTTTTTTTTTTTTTTTTTTTTTTTTTCCGCACCTTAATCACACTGCACAGGTCAAACGTGAATGTAGTACTGCCCTTTGTATAGTTTGGCTTTATTCCCCCATGTCGCTTTAGGCATTTGTCACTGGACGCGGTGCTTACACTCCTCCTGTGCCTAGTTTGGTTCTGGTCCTGCTGGAATTCTATGATTCCCACTGTTATTATACCAATGGCAGTAACTACGGCTAACACTTTCCAATTACCGTAAAGCTGCATTTCTCTAAATCACTTGAATTTCTTAACTGAAAATATTAATCTTAATGCAACAGTAAAATCGTAACACTTATATCTCTCAGTAATATAGCCTAAAAACACCTTTTTATATTGTTGATTTTAAAACCGTAAAAAATAATTTCAACCTCTAAACAATGTAAAACGTAAATGGAAGATTAATTGACACTTCAACACTTCTATGAGATGAAATTAAAACAAACATAACACTTCTACTTGTAAAATCAATGACAAACATCTAGTAATGTATTAAAAATGTGATACTATAACACTCAAATGGTATATATGGTAATAGTTATGTCCACAAGCGTGAACACTTCTTTCAGGATCTGTAAGACTCTCTCAAACTTCAGCTTGTCAAGTCCGCACCCCAGCCGGGGAACGGAAACACTCTTGATGTTGTTAGTAATACACCAATCTCTCATGTAGGTTAAACTCTTTCTGAAATTGTCATGTTGGTGTTGTATTACCAATTTATAAAAGGTTAAACACAGATTCCAATATAACAGTATATGCTGAATGTGTATTGTGATTTACATTCTAAGAGCAGGAAGCCCAAGCCCTGAGACGGTTATCTTTTGTCTTTCAGTTCTTGAACATCTGGTAGGTGTCCTAAGTCAAGTGTGAATGCTAATCAAATTCAAATTCAAATCAAAACACATACATACATGGTACGACATGCAGTGAAATGTTTTTTATAACCGTCCAGCATCAAAATAGAAACAGAAAACAGAATTTAAATATATATAAATATAAAATATATGTATAAAAATGTATAAAAAGTGTGCAAAGTTTAAAAAATTAAAAAAAAGTGTAAATAAGTGTAGAATATAAAAATATAAAGTGTAAATGTAAAGTGTCTTTGCGAATGTCCAGTGCAAAGTGGCTAGTGCAATTGTTTGGTGTGCAGGAGCGTGAAAGAGGAACAACGCTCGCGCTGTCGCACCAGCGGTTGTTCACCATCAGACACACTCCACCTCCCCGTGTCTTTCCCGACTCCATTGTTCTGTCCATGCGGTAAACAGAGAAAAACTCGGCCGGTTGTATGGCGTGGTCCGGTACCGCTGGGTTCAGCCATGTCTCGGTGAAGCAGAGGAGGTTGCAGTCCCGAATGTCTCTCTGGAACTTGATCCTTGCCCTGAGGTCATCGAGCTTGTTATCCAGAGACTGGACGTTGGCTAACAGGACACTAGGTAGGGGAGCGCGGTGTGGCGTGCCTCAACCTGTTCCTGACGCCGGCTCGTTTCCCTCGTGGACGCCGGTGTGGGTCGCGTCCTTTTGTCTTCGTCAGGATCTCGCTCGGCCAACATGGGTCCGGGTTTAAAGCGGCGAAAGTTGGGTGCATTGTACACCAATAGATATAAGAGTGGCTCGATCATATTTAGTGATAGCCATCTTATATAAAGAAAACCGCGCAGACTATCCAAAAAACTAATAATTAACAGAAAAACAAAGTTTTGCCGGAGCGGTCGTGACGGCAGCCGAACTCAACGGCGCCATCTTGAAGGACTCCTAAGGTTGCTTGACGATTTTCTTAAAGATTTCTTGAAGACTTCTTGCAGATGACTACAGCAACGAAATAAAAACGAACTCCTGCTTTACCAAGAATCTCCTGGTCTCTTCTTAAAAAGAAGCTAAAAAAGTTTCCAACATTGGTAACTCAGTAGCAACTTGTCGTGTGTGTGTTTTATTTTTTTTTTATTTTATTTTATTTATTTTTTTTTTTTTTTTGTGGTGGAAAACAGTTCTATCTTTTGGTCACTGCACACTCACCAGGTTTTCAGTCAGCACTTACACAATGGGCCAAAGGTTCTCCTTGAGGAGCTGTGAATAAATCACCTGTTGTGTGGATAATCTGTAATGCTTGTACTGCTGTTGCTGTGTGCAAAGTTTGTCTTTCCAGTATCAATATCCCTCTCTTGGTCCTGACTTGTCAGGGCCAATCTGGTATCTCTCAGTGATCTCTCAGGCGGGTCACAGGCTGCACATGAAGACAAGTGATACCAGGTGTCACCTTTGCCAGGTAGGCAAACACAGTGCGAAGTTCTAGCAGTGACTTTCAGGGAGTAGACCACCTAGGCTCCTTCCACTTTCTCCTAAATAGACGAAGTCTCACCTACTCCGTTGGCGGAGGTTGAGCAGTTTGCTCAGCACTGTCAGTGCGTGACGCTGAAACCTGAGTGGAAAAACAATCAAGGCAGTTTGTCAAAATACTGTCAAAGGTTCAATGTACTTCACTTCAGACATTAGTGCCAGTGGTAAAGCAGACAGCCAGTTAATCTTAAATTGCGCACAGATTTTAGCGAGCTTGTTTCAGGGTAAGATTCATACGTTCGACTTTTCCTTGTGATTGGGGATGGAACACAGCACCAAATGAATGTTTCTACAGTTCTTAAGTGCACATTTTTTTTTAAATGACTTCCATTTTGTCAGACCTGATCCGTCTTGGAAAACCATAATGGGGTATATAATGATTTATCAAACATTTTATTACAGCGGTGCTGTCTTCCTTCCCCACAGGAAATGCTTCTGGCCACCCAGTGTAGGTGTCTACCATGACCAACAGGTAGCTCTTACCATTTACTCGATCATATCAGTAAAATCAATGACCACCTCATCACCTGGTCCACTAGCCAGTGGAAAATTACCAGCTGATGGGCGCATTGAAGGTTTAATGTTGTGTTCTTGACAAACTTCACATGAAACGATATGGTGTGAGATCAAATTTGGCATGAAAGGGTGCCACCAGGATTGCAATAAATGAGACATTTGTTTGTCTCCACAGTGGGGTGGACTATGAATTTGGGTCAAAACCGAAATGGCTAATGATGAGGATATCACTGGACGACCATCCTGTATCACTATATCACCAGTGACGTCTACAAACCATCATGTGCCTTAATGTATCACCATTGAGTTTCTTTTTCTGATGAACTAGCTAGGTGTTGTTCAATGATATAAGGTCTGGATAAATTATCATAACATCATAAGGCATTGACTTGGCAGATATCCAGCTGCCTTTTTGGCGGCTTCATCAGCCGCTGCATTTCCTAATGAAATTAAGGTATTAGAAGTTGCATGACCTTGACATTTCATGACTGCTCCTACAGCAGGCATGGCCAATGCCTCTGACAGCTGTTCTGCTTTTTTAGCATGCGCGATGGGAAGTCCCGTGAGCAGTGACAGTCAATTCTCTTCCACCTGGGCAGCTCAATGTGTACGGCAGTAACAACATATGCAGAGTCACTGTAGATGTTAACCTTCTGTCCCTCTGCGACGTGCAAGGCCTTGCTGTAGTCATCTGCATAAAGTCTTCAAGAAATCTCCAAGAAACAAATCTAACAAACATGCTAGGTTGAACTTTGTTTCAAAGTGGGAGGAGTACACAGAGGTGGAGACCAGTAAAACAAAAGCATGCAAATGTAGAACAGGAGCTTTCCCGATCCTTGATCTATTTAGCATCTAAGTGTCATTCAAATGCATAGGTGTTTATAGAGACTAAAACAAAAGGCACAGTTGTACCTCAGGATTAGCATTCACACTTGACCTACCAGATGTTCAAGAACTGAAAGACAAAAGATAACCGTCTCAGGGCTTGGGCTTCCTGCTCTTAGAATGTAAATCACAATACACATTCAGCATATACTGTTATATTGGAGTCTGTGTTTAACCTTTATAAATTTGTAATACAACACTGTCAACCTTCCTGTCTTCACTGTGCTAAACCTACCATCAATTTCTTGGACTACTGCAAATCCAGATTTCAGCTCTCCTACTTCATCCTGAAGCAACAACCATCAATAAACAATGTCATATCTTCATCTAATAGTGGCGTGGTGGACAAGTCAGCCCTAGCCTTTGAAGCTACATAAGTCAGTGGAGCACAGTCATGTGGTATACCATCAGTCACAAGGTCGGCCATGTTGATTCCTTCATGTGTAAATGTCAGGTTTAGGGTGTCTAAAACTTTGGCCAGACGTCTTTGTCTCAGTGGTGAAAAGGTAAATGAATTATTTACAAGTGACATAACAGAGTGTGTGTGTGGTTAAAATAGTCAGTGGATGGGCCATAACAACATGGGATGTTTTGTCAATGATCTTCGCCAGACCAGCCACGAAGCCACGAGCAAGGGGGCTGGCGTTGTTCTATCTGATCCAGCAATACGCTGGCATACATAAGAACCTTCCTCTGTCCTTTATCTTTCTGAAATAGCACACCATGTGCACTTGTCTTAGTCTCTGAAACATCCAGGAAAAATGGTAAAGTGTAGTCAGGGCAGTTTAGATGGAAGGCATGTGACAGTTGCATTTTAATTCAATGAATGCTTTTTCTGCTTCAGCTGTCTAGCTGAGGGTACTGGTCAGGTTTCTCATTCCAGCTTCCTTAAGCTGTCGTAATGGCATAGTTAAAGCTACATACATTGGGATGTATTGTCTGCTGAAACCTGTCAAACCTAGAAAAGAATCTTTCAGTGTTAGGTCTTGGATGGTTTAATATGTCTGTACAGTGTGAACCAGTCAGTCTAGATCCTTCTGCAGTCACTAATCTACCCAGGAAACTGACTGTAGGACGACAGTTGCAGTTTCTTTACTGACTTTGAATCCCGCTGTGTAGTTTTCAGTACTACTTCTGTGGCTGTCATACAATATTGTGGTGTTGTAGCTGCAATCAGTTGGTCATCTACATATTGAATCAGTATTGTGTCTTCTGGCATTTGTTGTGGATTCCCCGGATTAAAGACTCCGAGCTTCAGGTTTTGATAGCAAAATTCAGACTTTTATTGATCAATACAAGCCGAGTCTGTTTTAAGGTTCAAACAGAACCACTCTATAGACAGCACTCCCCCTCACCACTATTCAGGGGCTTTTACAGACGTGGACAAAATTGTTGGTACCCTTTGGTCAATGAAAGAAAAAGTCACAATGGTCACAGAAATAACTTTAATCTGACAAAAGTAATAATAAATAAAATTCTATAAATGTTAACCAATGAAAGTCAGACATTGTTTTTCAACCATGCTTCAACAGAATTATTAAAAAAATAAACTCATGAAACAGACCTGGACAAAAATGATGGTACCCCTAACTTAATATTTTGTTGCGCAACCTTTTGAGGCAATCACTGCAATCAAACGCTTCCTGTAACTGTCAATGAGACTTCTGCACCTCTCAGCAGGTATTTTGGCCCACTCCTCATGAGCAAACTGCTCCAGTTGTGTCCGGTTTGAAGGGTGCCTTTTCCAGACTGCATGTTTCAGCTCCTTCCAAAGATGCTCAATAGGATTGAGGTCAGGGCTCATAGAAGGCCACTTTACAATAGTCCAATCTTTTTTCCTCTTAGCCATTCTTGGGTGTTTTTAGCGGTGTGTTTTGGGTCATTGTCCTGTTGCAAGACCCATGACCTGCGACTGAGACCAAGCTTTCTGACACTGGCTAGTACATTTCTCTCTAGAATTCCTTGATAGTCTTGAGATTTCATTGTACCCTGCACAGATTCAAGACACCCTGTGCCAGACGCAGCAAAGCAGCCCCAGAACATAACAGAGCCTCCTCCATGTTTCACAGTAGGGACAGTGTTCTTTTCTTGATATGCTTCATTTTTTCGTCTGTGAACATACAGCTGATGTGCCTTGGCAAAAACTTCGATTTTTGTCTCATCTGTCCACAGGACATTCTCCCAGAAGCTTTGTGGCTTGTCAACATGTAGTTTGGCATATTCCAGTCTTGCTTTTTTATGATTCGTTTTCAACAATGGTGTTCTCCTTGGTCGTCTCCCATGTAGTCCACTTTGGCTCAAACAACGACGGATGGTGCGATCTGACACTGATGTTCCTTGAGCATGAAGTTCACCTTGAATCTCTTTAGAAGTCTTTCTAGGCTCTTTTGTTACCATTCGGATTATCCGTCCAGGGAGGTTGGCTACAGTCCCATGGATCTTAAACTTCTGAATAATATGTGCAACTGTAGTCACAGGAACATCTAGTTGCTTGGAGATGGTCTTATAGCCTTTACCTTTAACATGCTTGTCTATAATTTTCTTTCTGATCTCTTGAGACAACTCTTTCCTTTGCTTCCTCTGGTCCATGTCGAGTGTGGTACACACCATATCACCAAACAACACAGTGATTACCTGGAGCCATATATATAGGCCCAATGGCTGATTACAAGGTTGTAGACACCTGTGATGCTAATTAGTGGACACACCTTGAATTAACATGTCCCTTTGGTCACATTATTTTCAGTGTTTTCTAGGGGTACCATCATTTTTGTCCATGCCTGTTTCGTGAGTTTATTTTTTTAAATAATTCTGTTGAAGCATGGTTGAAAAACAATGTCTGACTTTCATTGGTTAACATTTATAGAATTTTTATTTATTATTACTTTTGTCAGATAACAGTTATTTCTGTGACCATTGTGACTTTTTCTTTCATTGACCAAAGGGTACGAACAATTTTGTCCACGTCTGTATATGGTCGTCACACTACCACGTCACAGTAATATATGGTGGCCTCCTGAAATACCCTTGCTAAATGAGGATCACAGGTGTAAGACAACAGATGTAAAATGTCAAAAACAGATGGGTTTTAAATAGTGGATTTTTTAGCTTAGGTCTGAGTGCAGTTATAATGGTAAACTAAATTATATAAGATTTCTTTTATATTTTGATCAACAAACTTCTTCATATTTCCTTTGAGACGTTTACGTCTCATTTTACTCTTGAGTGACGTTTCATGATTCAGTCTGTTCTGTTAACGCTATCTAGTAACCAAAAATAGCCCCTATGTTACATTACAACAAGTCTAAATCATGCCATTTCACTCAAGAAGGTGTTAGGGCCAAACCTCTTCCCTCGGTCTCTTTGGCTAGAAGGAAGTAAAAGACCATAACACCTTGATTTTACTTTATAGTCAATGTACCGGGGTTGTGTACTTGGTTTTACTAGATCTATGGTTATCATAATTATGGAACACATCTAGGTCAATAAAATAGATCAACCAAAGCATGAGTAAACACAAGCAAATATGAATATGTAAGTGAGAAGGGTACCTACTAAATGCTAATCAGAAACATCATAAAACAAAAACATCATAAAACAGAATATAAAAACATGCATAATAGTTTTTCGTCATTCCTTATTCTTCATCAGAGCTATTGCAAATTTCTTATGTTAGATGCAAGTTCATGGTTGTTTTGTAAAGTAGGTCTAGGTAATGCTCATTTTGATTTGAGTATATTTTTCCGCTAGGTCTCAATACTCCCATTTGTTTGACTGTGGACTTGATAATTAAGGATTTTAATAAAGGGAACACGCAACAAAGTAATCCTCCCATAGTAATTGCCATTGCGAGTTGTAGTTCTATTTTTGCTAACCGTTGCTCCCCATGATCCTAAATTTAAATTAAACCAGTCCCACATTTTTCTCATCTTTTCCAGCATTCTTTTTCATTTCTATCTGTAGTTCTTGGTCATGGCTTTTGTAAATGTCCCTTCTGGTGAGGTGTTAGGTATGCAACTACAACATTTGATTACCAAATAATACACATACTCCCCCTTTGTCAGCTAACATCCAGTTAAGAGCTAGTCTATTTTGCCATGTCATTTTTTTAGATTTTTTTTTTTTTTTTTTTTTTTTTTTTTTTTTTTTTTTTTTTTTTAAGAATCAACTTTATTGTCATTACACATGTACAAGTACAAAGTAACGAAATGCAGTTTAGGTCTAACCAGGAGTGCAATAAGCAGCAAGTGCAGGATACAGGTACAATATAAATTACACAAAGTGCACATATAGGTAATATGTACAGAAGATAAATATGTGATAAACAATTTACAGGTGTTTATGTACAAACAGGATATATGGGCAATGTTTATACAAATTTACAAAGGATATGTACATACATTTACAATGTTTATGTACAGTGGAGTGCGATGAATATTAAACAGTGCATTGTATATATTTTAATGGGGTGGGGATAGGGGTGGGTGGGGCAGAAGTCAGGGGGTAGAATTCAGTAGTGAGAGAGCTCTGGTAAAAAGCTGTTCCTCAGTCTACTTGTTCTAGTCCGGGGGAATCTGAATCGCCTGCCGGATGGCAGTAGGGGAAAACAGTTTGTGGGCAGGGTGAGAGGAGTCCTTAAGAATACTGGGCGTGCTCCACGCAAACAGTGTCTCTTCTGGATCTCCTTAATGGATGGAAGTGGAGTTCCTGTGATGCGCTGGGCAATTTTCACCACCCGCTGCAGTGCCTTCACGCTCAGCAACAGAGCAGCTCCCATACCAGACTGTGACACAGTTCGTTAGGATGCTCTCTATTGTACAGCGGTAGAAGTTCACCAGGATGGCTGAGGACAGCTGGTTCTTAAGTTTCCTCAGGAAGAAAAGACGCTGGTGAGCCTTCTTGACCAGGCTGGAGGTGTTGGTGGTCCAGGACAGATCTGAGATGTGGGTTCCCAGGAACTTGATGCATGGGACTGGCTCCACAGCAATCCCATTGATGTGGATGGGATCATGCGTGCCTCTTCTCACCTTCCTGAAGTCCACAATGAGCTCCTTGGTTTTGGTGGTGTTAAGGAGCAGATTGTTGTCTTTGCACCACGTGGCCAGATGACCGTAGTATCGTCTGCAAACTTGGAGTTAGTTCCAAACACAGGTCTGCAGTCGTGGGTGAAGAGGGAGTAGAGGAAGGGGCTCAGCACACAGCCTTGCGGTACGCCAGTGTTGAGAGTGACAGTGGTTGAACAGATGTGGCCTGACCTAACATGCTGAGGTCTGTTGGTCAGGAAGTCCATAACCCAGTTACACAGCGAGATGTTAATGTCAAGATCTCTAAGTTTGGTGATTAACTTAGTGGGTATGACCGTGTTGAATGCTGAGCTGAAGTCAACAAACAGCATCCGTGCATAAGTGTTTTTATTATCCAAGTGTGAGTACGGAGTGCAGCGCGATGGAGACTGCATCTTCAGTGCTCCTATTGCCTTGATAGGCAAACTGGTGGGGTCCAGTGTGGAAGGCAGAGAGTCCTTCAGATGTGACAAGGCACATTGGCACAGCTGCTTTGGCAAGGGACATGTTGAAAATGTCCGCGAATACCCCAGCGAGCTGCTCTGCACATGCCCGTAGTAGGTGCGCGTCCAGGGATACCGTCTGGTCCAGCAGCCTTGTGCGTGTTGATCCGGCTCAGTGCGGTGTAAACCTCTGAGGAGGTGAGTGTGATGGGTGGGTCCGGTTGAGGGGTGATCTTGTTGACAGTTTCATTTATCTCTCTCAAAGCGAACAAAAGTCATTAAGCTCGTTCAGAAAGAAGACATTAGGTGCTGTGGGGTGGAGTGGTTGGGTTTGTAGTCACTGATGGCCTGGATGCCCTGCCACATGCGCCGAGGGTCAGAGTTGGGAAAAGTGCTCCTCTAGCTTCAGCTTGTAGCAGTACTGGGCCTTTTTATGCCCCTCTTCAGATTTGCCCTGGAAGTGCTGTAGGCCCAAAGCGCCACCTGATCTGAAGGCAGTGTTGCATGCTTTCAACAGAAGGCGCACCTCCTTGTTCATCCATGGCTTCTGATTTGGGTATGTGGTGATCTCTTTCTGGGTAGTGACACTGTCTATGGTGGTGTTGATGTAATCCAGAACAGAGAAAGTGTAGTGGTCTATATCTGTATGAGAGCCACAGGTAGCCTGGGAAGCAAATATACCCCAGTCTGTGCGTTGAAACCTGTCCTGGAGTGTGGAGTCAGCCTCCGCTGGCCAGACTTTGATGGTCCTCACTAATGGCTTCACACGGTTGATGAGGGGGGAGTATTTGGGGGTGAGGAACAAAGAAAGGTGATCCGATTGTCCTAGATGGGGGAAGGGGGTCACAGCATAGGCTTCAGCCATGTTTGTGTATACATGGTCCAAAGTTTTGTTTCCTCTGGTGTGACAGAAAACGTTTTGATGAAATTTAGGGAGTACTGTCTTCAAGTTGGAGTGATTTTAAAATCCCCCGCAACAATAAATGCAGCCTCCGGGTGAGCAGACTGTTGTTTACTGATGGCTGCATGAAGTTCTTTTCATAGCAAGCTTGGCATCAGCATTGGGAGGAATATAAGCAGCAGTTATGATGGTGGAAGTGAACTCCCGTGGCAGATAAAACTGTCTACTCTTAACCATGAGAAACTCTAGGTTAGCTGAGCAGTGTCTTCCAACGATAAGAGTTTGTGCACCAAGCATTGTTAATATAAATGCACAATCCCCGCCTCTGGTCTTACCGGGTCATCCGCGTTCTGTCTGCCTGGAATGTGTGGTGTCCAGCTATGCTGATAGAATGGTCTGGTATACTGCTGTTTAGCCACAGCCGTGAAGATCATCACATTACAGTTCTGAAGTTTTTAGTGTATCTGATGCGAGTCGAATCGTCCATTTTGTTCGCCAGAGATCGTACATTGGCAAGGAAAATGCTGGGTAAAGAGAGCCGATGTGGTGTTAGCTTTAGCTTAGCTCTTAGCCCTCCGAAGCTTCCCCCACCTTTGTTTACAATCGCGCCGCCTTTGAGTACTTCCGCCCGGCCGAAGAGTGCTCAGTCTCGGTTGTTCTGACGATCTCGGGACGAGTTGAAGGTTGCCGTTAAAACTGTCTGAAATGGATGAATCAATATCCAAAAGCTCATGTCGGATTTACGATGTAAAGGCACTGCTGTTCTGCACCGAACATACCCGAAATGAGCAGGTAAAATACTGCAAAACTGGAGAGACACTGAGCCTCGCGATGTATACGTGCCGCCATCTTGGTCTTCTTTTTTACTTGTTGCATCTAATTGTTCTCGTAAAGAAATTAATGCTTTGTGTAATTAATGAACCTTTTGTTGATTTTGTAATCTAATTAATCCATTCTGTATTTGTTCTGTGTAATCCAGATGAATATGGATTCAAGACCTGATTTAACTTCATTCCTTGCTTTTAAATTGGTCGGGTAAACCTCTTGGTTGGCCTACAGAGTCTATATATATTCTAGGATCTGGTTTATAACTTAGCTCTGGAATTAACTGGTTATTTTTCCCGGAAAGGGATTCAGGATTCCATTCTGTAATATGAATTTCTTGTATCAACCGTACTCTAGTACATTTTTCCTGCACTTCCCTTTGAATTGTCCCACATTTATACTTGTCAGTTTGGCAAAGCACTATACTATAGTCTATGGTATACCAGGTTGGAATTTCTGTTTGGCCCTTTTGAATTCTCATGTTCTCTGTTAGATCCAGACTTCTACATTTAGCTCTCAGTCTTGGTATGTGTTTAAAAAAAGAAGTTTGTGGTTGGCATTACTTGGGAGCTTAAACATTCAGAAGGGTCTGAAGTCTTCTCCAAAATGGCAATAATCTCTTTTGAATTTTGCACAATGTTCTTAGTTGTATGGATTTGGAACGGCTATTAATTGGCTTCCAGGTGTTTTGGTACATACTAGGCAGTCTTTCTCATTTAATTCTGCTTCTGTGAAGGTGGCCCATTCATACCACTGATTACTTTGTGCCAGTTCCCACAAAACATCTAGCTTGGTGTCATCCTCGTACATATTGTCATTGTCCTCGCTGTTCCTGCGTTGCTTTCCATGTTGTCCTGCTTCAACTGAGTCACTGCTGTTTTTGGTGGAGGGCTGAAAAGTTGATGGTAAAAGTGAGGTTGGGCGGCAGAGAGTTGGTCGGTGCTTGACTTGTGGGGGCTGGAGTTGTGATTGTTGTCTGTGGCTTGAACTTGTGACAGGCATGTGGTCAACATTATTAACGCTATTGTCCTGCTGAGCTCTCTGTTGCATGTTCTTCATTATTCTGTATCGTGGCTGGTCTTTCTTTGGGAACTCTTGTGCAGTGATTTCAGATGGTACCAAGTGCTGCTTCCTTCTACTTGAATAGCAGTTGGTGTTGCTGCAGTGATGTTATACGGCCCTTCCCTTCTTGGCTCGTTCCATTTCCTTCTGAATACTCTCAGATAGACCTGATCTCCTGGGGTGATGGGACAGCTGGTTTCCATCTGCTCCGACAGCTCCTTTCTTTTTTCCTGCGCACAAATAGCTTTATGGATAGCAGTTAGATCTTTCATGTACGATTTTAACTCCATTTGTAGTTGTTCTAGTGGGGGTCCTTTTTGTATGGACCTCTGTTACATGGTGCAGGCATCATGCGTCCATTAAGCATTTGGTGAGGTGTTAGATGTGTGTTTTGGTTAGTTTGCATGCGGTAACTCATCAGTGCAAGAGACAAAGCATCAACCCAATTTAATGTAGTGCTTGCACATATTTTGTTAATCTTGGATTTGAGAAGACCATTTACTTTTTCAACTTGTCCTTGGGATTGAGGATGGTAAACCGAACCTAGTCTTTGTTTTATTCTCAAATTCTGTAAGACTTGTTTTTATAGTTTTTTGGATAAAAGCTGATCCATTGTCACAACTTTATTTCTGAAGGAATTCCAAATCTTGGAAACACTTCTCTTGTCAAAATTTGATTACCGTTCCTGCTCCCTCATCTGCTGATGGTACTGCTTCTACCACGGCTAAGTCTATCGACAACCACAAGCATCTATCTCTTTCCCTGTACCCGTTTTTATCATGTCCACATAATCCATAACTAAATGTTTGAAAGGACCTTCTGGTACAGGTATATGGCCTACTGGGGTCGTTATACCTTTTCTGACATTGTATTTAGCACAGACTTCACATGTAGAGACAAACTCTCCTACCATCGCATACAAGTATGGAGACCAATATCCTTGTCGTTTAATTTTCCTTATGACTTTCCTTTGCACAATGGTCAAAACCATGTGCATCTAGGATGAGAATATTTAGAAATGATGTGGGTGCAATGCTTTTTGTACCAAAGGAAATCAAACGTCCTAGGTATTCTACTTCTGGCAAGCAATATTGCAGTTTCATCCATGTACTGTAAACAGGTGCTCTCTAGCATAAGGTCTTCTAGATCAGTCTTGAGAACCTGGTTAAATATGTGGTGACAATTTTATATCACATTGGGAGTCTTGCATAGGTGTATTGTTTACCTGCATACGTAAATGCAAACAGATACCTACTTTCCTCTGCTACAGGAATACTGAAAAAGGCAGAGCAAAGGTCAATTACTGTAAAGTACTTGGCTTGAGGAGGGATGTTTGTTAGCAATGTGTGAGGGTTGGCCAATCTTCTGTTATAGCATTGATTGCTCTCAGATCATGTACAAGACGCCATTTGACTTTGTTTGCTTTGAGTATAGGATAGATGGGTGTGTTGCAGTAACTTTTTTGTTTCTACCAACACTTTTGCTTTAACAAGTCCCTCAATTGTGTTTTTATGCCTAATTCAGCCTCTTGACTCAAATGGTATTGTATTTTCCGAGGAAGGCGTGCATTGAGTTTTAGCCTCACTTGTACTGGACTGGCTTACCTTACTAACCCTACGTCTGTCTCATGCTGGGACCATAGCTCAGCAGGTACCTGGTTTATTGCTCCCTGCAAAAGTTCAGCCGTAGTGCTTTCTGAGTCTGGTATTGCCATTACTTGCTCAAATTGCTTTTGATAATCACCTCCTGTGGGATGCCTAATAATGAAGTACCACAGAATTTTTATGTAGTTTTGGTCAATGGAATGAAAGATTAACATTTACTTTTTGTGTGGCTTGTTTCATCCATCTGTCCTAAATGCTTGGTTTCCCATTTTTTCCCTACATATAAAGGTATATGCGGTACTGAATCATTCATATCAATCCATTTTGTTTATAAATTCATTTTCCGTAATTTTTAAGGCTGCTCCTTGTTCATTTGTTGTTGTTGTTGTTGTTGTGAGATCATTTCATTTGTTTCTTCCTGCCATTCTTTTTCTAGAATTTTGTTTCTTGTTGGGTCGTATTTCATTATGGAATCCTGACTTGGGTATTCGTAACTCAGGGGTCTGTGCTTCTATGAATTTACCCCATTCGTCAATGATCTGTTTTACATCATCTTCTATCTGCCCTATCCAATATACATTTGCTTAAGCTTCGGAAATCATCATTTGAGCTCCCTGCATATCTACATACACTCCGTCAGTGGAGCACCAAATTTGCAAGCCTAATTTACGCAATGCATCTCTTCCTAATAGGTTAATAGGAGTTTGACCTGATATCAGAACAGGCATGGTAACACTTGTCTTTTGTTTTGTAGGCAAATTGGAGCAGTCATAGGGATTAACTTTACTTGTCCCGAGAATCCTACTGTCTTTACAAATTTTCCAGACATGGGGAGGTGTGAGGCATAATTTGACTTTACACATGTATAGACTGCTCCTGTGTCTATCATCATTGGAACTGTTTTGCCTTCTACTTCTATTTGCAATATGGGTTCTTGATTTGCATTGGTTGTTAAAACTGGTAGTAGACTCTCCCCTATAAGATTCTCTGGGCACCCCTAATAATTTGGATTTCGCCATGGGCCTGCAAAATTTTTATAGCGTGTCTAGTCACCTGCCCCCCTTCTAAACTCGGGATCTGTTGTCCATGGATTGGAACAATCTCTTTTATATGTCCTGGCTGTCCACATCTCCAGCACAGTCCAGGAGGAAGATTAACAGCTCTGTTTCCTCCCCTTGGAGGTTGTAGTTGTTTTCTTTTCCACTCAGGGGTCCTGGCTGGGCATGAGACATGAACAATGGGTGTAGGTGTCTGAGTTGTGTTTGGGGGGTCAATGTGGGCACAGCTGGGTGTGAAACATTAATGGGAGCCATTAAACTCATTTGGTTGGACTCCTCAGTTTTCAAACTGTTTGAGTCTTTTCTTGTTTTTAGCTGTTCCTCAAGTTGCAACTGAGTCAGTTTTCGTTGAATCTCTTTTTCTTGCTCTTTGAGCCTCAGTTCATTTTTCCTATATAGTTCAACGGCATGAGTCCCATGATCACAAAACTCTGTGTGATTTGGAGGTCAAACCGACAACATCCTCCAGCTTGCCTTTCACAGTTAGTGGCATGGCCTCTATTACAGAGTTTCTGAAAAATGTAGACATAAGAGGGTCACCTTCTGGATTTCCTTCAGTTTCTTGTCTCCATCTTTTCAATTGTCTCTGTACATAGGTGATGGGATTTTCAGTTTCCCCCAACTAGTCTCCCCTCAATGCTTTCGGGTCGACCTTAGTGGGGTACTCAGCACGCAGCGCCTGCCAAATGTCGAGACTGTGTGCATCAAACTCAATTCCGTCCATGTTATGTGTGTCCACTGCTCCCTCGAGGCCAGCTGCCTGTAAGATTTCTTCCATCTTTATTCCTCCTCCTATAGTCTTTGCTAGGAGTGCTTTGACATCCCCCACAGCCAAAAGTTTGCCTGCTGTCTCTTCTTCAAACACCCTAATCCATTTTCCAGCTCCCTCGTGCATGTCAGGTCGTGCATGTCAGGTAACCGGGTGATCAGACACTCTACATCTTGTGTTGCCCATGGAATATATTGAGCTCTTGTACCCTTAATTAAAATTGGAAGCTGTTTGTTCAGCGATCTTAATCGTCCTTTATGGCGTGTCCCCCTGTTCTCATCAGATGCAAGCTCTCCTTCATCTCTTAACCTCATTTCTGTATCTTTGAATCTTTGCGTTATTTCTTCTAGCCCGCTTCCCTCATTGAGATCCTCATTTTCCCTTTCTGACTCAGATTTTTGTTCATATGGTGTTTTCATCTTGTCTAAGGCTGTCTGTACTTCTTAATCACTTATCACAAGTCCCTTTATATATAGGGCTCATTTATTTAATCCAAACAAGACAAAACTACGAAAGGTTCATACATTCATGCTTCAGTCACACCGTACATACTGTTCAGTTGAGCTCACACTAATAGTGCATACTTTACATAGAACAATTTCTGAACGCTAAAACACAAAACAAATATTTCATCGATACTCCTCCTCAATCCAATGAAATTACCTATCGAACATGTACTCTGCCTCACTTGATACACTTCTGCTACCCCAGCGAAGACAACCTTTTCCCAGATTTATACTTCAACAATGTTTCTAAAGTTTTTAGTCTGTTTTTCTTGTTTTGTCTTAAATTCTCTCAATTGCTCCTCTCCAATTACGTAAAAGCGGGCCACCCCAGTTAATTTATGACCTCACATATAACCTTCAACAACCTATCTTCCAAGTTATAATTGACACAAGACAAACAGAGCTAGCCCAACATAACAAACCCCTGTGGGAATTTTCTACCTCAATTAATGTCTGGTATTGGCATGATCCAGATTTAAAATTCCAAGTTTCTTTTCCGATCGTTATACCTTCCTTTATTGTCACTTTATGTAATCACGGGTCCTTTATCCTTGAATTTTTTTTTTTTTTTTTTTGTATTTTCTGAGTCTTACTTGAGTTTGAAATGTAATTAATTTGGCCAATACCCACAAAAACTGGGAATTTTAATTGCCAAGGAGGATGGGATGAATTCAGGAATTTGACACCTCTCTTGGACTCACTCACAGCCAGCGCTTTAATCCACCTGCAGGATTTTCTTTTTATCTACAAAGACATATTCTGTCTGGATTCACTGTTCTCCTCAAGTCCAAACCAACAGAAGATACAGATTACTGCATGCATTTAGTGTTAGTGTTTTTGGAAGCAAAACCCAATTTTCAAAACCCAAGAATCTTTTCTTCACTTGGTTCGATTATTTTTAGAAGAACATGAGGTGTCTCACCACGAGTAGGTTCTGGCGAACAACACAACCTAACCTATGAAGCAAAAACTGCTTACCTTTGGCCAAGTTGTTGTGTTGCCAGTCCAAAATTCGCTCGCAGTCGTCCACCCCTGTTGTCCTTTTTGTATCCTGTTCGTGACGCCAATTGTTGTGGATTCCCCGGATTAAAGAAACTCTGAGCACTAGGTTTTGATAGCAAAAGTCAGACTTTTATTGATCAGTATAAGCCGAGTCTGTCTAAGGTCCAAACTGAACCACTCTATAGACGGCACTCCCCCTCACCACTATTCTGGGGCTTTTATATGGTCGTCACAGTAATATATGGTGGGCTCCTGAAATACACCTGTGATCCTCATTTAGCAAGGGTAAGACAACAGATGTAAAATGCCAAAAACAGATTGGTTTTAAATAGTGGGGTTTTTAGCTTAGGTCTGACTGCAGTTATAATGGTAAACTAAATTTTATGAGATTTTCTTTATATTTTGATTAACAAAAACTTCTTCACTTTCCGCCTGAACTTTAATATGTCCAGAAAAATGAACTTTCTGATAAAATTTCATGTCTGCCTTCCTTCCCAGGGAGGAATGGTTTAGTTTGCTAGTACTTGCGCTATTTTTTTTTTTTTTTTTTTTTTTTTGTTTTTTCTTTGCAAGAAGCAAGACAAAACTCATACCTTTCCTTGTTACTTGATGGCAGATCAATCAACTCTAAAGCATCATTTTAGTTGGTAAATTCTGGACACATTTTTCTCATTGGAGATTTTTACACTAACAGAGGATAAAGTTCTTTCTCATTAGCTCTATAATTCCTTTCTGTTTTCCTTAACCATACCACCTGCTTTTTCTCTTTCGCGTCACATCCAGCACAAACAGTGCACCGAAGTTTCCCTACATGCACATTCCCTCTTTTCTACATTCTTTATCCTTCATACCCTTCTACAACTTTCTCTCCTCTTCTAAATTGGTGCCAAATCACCTGAGACTGCGACCATGCTTGGTCATTGCAATATAATATTAAGATTTGTTATAATATGAATTACATTTAAAAATAATATGACTTACATTTTCTTTTACTTGTCTCTGGTGAGCCTCTTGCAACTTCAGAATGGCCGATTATCATTTCTCTAATCTTTTTTTAAAGATGCACCCTTGGTTTGGCCCTATGGTTCCAGTAGTCTTGACATGTGCATTGTGTGCATAGGCCATACTGGGAACATGGTTCAAACTGCTGCTCAATTTGAAGATTTTTGCAAATACAATTTGAAATTGGGCACAATTTTCGTTTGTCTTGAGCTGTGATGTCACTAGGTGCATTCATTCAAGAATCCATTGAGGTGTGAGAAAGTTTGGGGTTGGGCAAACCAAAGCAAATGGAACCAACACATGTTGTTTTGATTTACCTTTTTGATGCTGTTTGTCTAGCTGTCTGAAGACAATTTAAAGGTCCAAACTATACACTGCATTGTCAAGACTAATCTTTGAAAAGATGTCAAGCCGAATGTTATTATTATTATTTTTTTTATTTGATTTTAATTTCTCCATCTCTCCCTCAGGAGAGATAGTGAAATCTCTTTGAATGAGTTTAGCCCTGGTTACAAGGCAAATTTTCCCCGATTCAAGTTCCCACACACTACCTGGATCATCAACTATTCCACTGTAACATACAGCTAACTGACAAAACCTTTCGGTGTATTCACTCAGTTTCCTCTCCTCTGCACACAGCTAGTGATTCTTGACCAGTCTATTTTGGGTTACATAAGTCTTTAGAATTTTCAAAACGCCTTCTCTCAAATCGCCTTTACATGCATACTGTAGTTCAGAAGTAACAGCCCAAGTAACAGCCAACTCGAAACTATTGAATTCAGATTCAGTTAGAATCTGTGACATCACCTGTATGACATCTGCTAATGACATGTCGTAGAGATGCATTTTGCTAATCAAGGCTCTTCTAAATACAGAAAAGTGTGTGTGGGCTAAGGGTAAGCTCTGGGATAATCTCTATCTTTAGATCCTAGTATATTTGCAATGGTTTGGACCTGGATAACAAAACAGTTGGGAGGAACACTTTCAATTATCTCCTAGCACCACATACCTTCACTGAATCTACAGACACCTAATCTGATGGCTATCTCAGTTTCAAAGAAAGCTTGCAAGTCAGGACAAATGTTATCAGGCTGACTAACTTCCACATCAGTTTTTTCTAAAGCTTTGTTGCAGTTTATTGGCTTTGACAAAGAAATTATTCTAGCACGTAGCTCTTTGTTCTATTTCTCTAGCTCTGAGTTGCGCTGAGACTGTTGTATAGATAGTGCTAAGCCAAATTCTGTGGCAGCAGATAATGCCTCTCACATTGTTCTTGTGTAAAACATGCTCCTAAAACCTTTTTACACTCTCTACAGACCAAGTCTTATCTGGATGGATCTCATATTTCTGAGTTAGTTCTTGTCTAACTTTCCCAGTGATTATAAGGTTCAATTGCACACCTAACAGTGATTTGAATTCATTATCTGACCACAAAGTCAGAGTCGCAAGGCCACCTTTTTCAGTTGTGGGAATTAGTCTAGCATTCTTTTTGAACATTTGAGACTACGCAAACAAAACACTAAACATCTCTGATCAACAGAGGGTATACTTGTCAACCTTCTCTAACAAAATGGAGGACAACACAAATATTTGCACGTAATGCCAATCTTCCCTGTTGATTCAAAGGAGGATAAATTATTCCCTGCCTAAAACGGAGGATAACAAATATTAGCACAGAAACAAATTGGCTCAAAGGGGGAACATTTATAATCACTTATAGCTGTTAGATTTGAACACACTCCCCCCCCCTTTAAACTGTTGTTCTGTCTGATCCTTTTCCCTCCTAGATGTGACTTTCCTTTTTAAGTGTTTTGTAGTATGTATGATCTATACATCCTTCTACATGTTAGAAGGGTTCAGTCGGTCATTAGTGTGTTCTATTCAATTCAAGTTTATTTGTATAGCGCTTTTTACAATGGCTATTGTTCCAAAGCAGCAGCACAAAAGCAAATCATTACACAACAGGATGAATTACAATACAAGAAAATTCAAGATAGAATTAGTCATTAAGAGAATTAATTAATGAATTAATCCAGACGGAAGGTTAAGTTTTCCTCGACATCATCGCAGGAAGGTCATCTCCTCACTGGGTCCACTGGAGAGGCTCGGTACCTAGATGCCTCGGGATCTGCATCCCGAGGTGGAGACAAAAGGATAATTAGCGTAGCGGCCATTCATACTATTGGGAATCACAATGTACTGTAGCATAGGTTTATGTGAATCTTTATGAGTATGCTTGGCTAAAAAGATATGTCTTTAGCCTAGACTTAAACTGAGAGAGTGTGTCTGATCCCCGAACATTAGCAGGAAGGTTATTCCAGAGTTTGGGTGCCAAATGTGAAAAATGCTCGACCACCTTTAGTGGACTTTGCTATTCGAGGAACTACCAGGAGCCCTGAGTTTTGAGATCTTAAAGAGCGTGACGGGTTGTAGCGAGACTGAAGGCTGGTCAGATAAATGGGGGCTAAACCATTTAGAGCCTTGTAGGTCAGTAACAGTACTTTATAATCAATTCGGAAATGAACAGGCAGCCAGTGCAGGGAGGATAAAACTGGGGTTATATGATCATATTTTCTTGTCCTGGTAAGAACTCGAGCGGCTGCGTTCTGCACTAACTGAAGCTTGTTTATTGAAGATGCTGGACAACCAGCGAGCAGCGCATTACAGTAATCCAGTCTAGATGTCATGAACGCATGAACTAGCTTTTCTGCATCTGAGAGAGAGAGCATGTGTCTGAGTTTAGCAATATTTCTAAGATGAAAGTAGGCAGATTTTGTAACATGATTGATGTGGTGTTCGAAGGACAGGTTGCTGTCCAATATCACACCCAAGTCTTTAACTGTCTGAGTAACATTTTATATCCCATCCATCTAATTGTAGTTTGAGCTCAGAAATTTGCTGCAAACAAGTTTTTGGGCCGATAAGAAGCACCTCTTTTATTAGAGTTTAATAGAAGAAAATTTTTATGTCTTTAACACACTCTGTTAATTTAGACATTTCTGATAACTCATCAGGCTTAGATGAAATGTATAGCTGTGTGTCATCTGCATAACCGTGGAAATTAACCCTGTGCTTTCTAATAATGTTCCCCAGGGGCAGCATGTATATAGAGAACAGTAAGGGGCCTAAAACTGATCCTTGAGGCACACCACACTTTACAGGCGTTATACTAGAGCGGTCTCAGTTTATATCAGCAAATTGATAACGGTCTGATAGGTATGATTTAAACCACTTTAAAGCCTGTTGTCGCTGACACAACTTTTTCTAATATTTTTGATATAAATGGGAGATTTGATATCGGTCTGTAGTTAGTTCATTAGGATCAAGTTGTGGTTTTTTGATCAGAGGCTTAATAATTGCTAATTTGAATGGATTAGGAACGTGACCTAATGATAGGGAGGAGTTAATAATATTTAGAAGAGGTTCACCAGCAGCTGGTAATATATCTTTCAGAAATTTAGCTGGAATAGGATCTAATACACACGTGGCAGATTTAGACTTATTGATTAGTTTAACTCTTCCTGTCCTATGGTTGCAAAACACTGTGACTGAATTTGCTGGGTACTGAGTAAGGCTGGATTATAGGACAAAGTTAAGGGTCGATTTTCTGTTATTTTAAGTCTGATATTATCTATTTTATTAGTGAAGAATTGTATGAAGTCATTGCTACTTAACTGAGAGGGTGTGCAGCGTTCTGTTGCTGACCGATCATTTGTTAATCTAGCCACTGTGCTAAATAGAAATCTAGGATTGTTTTGGTTGCTTTCAATGAGTTTACGGAGGTGCTCGGCTCTGGCTGCTTTTAGTGACTGTCTATAAATGCACATAATGTCCTTGTAGGCAATTCTAAAAACCTCTAGCTTAGTCTTTCTCCACTTACGTTCTAGTGAACGAGTAGCTGTTTTTAGAGCGTGTGTATGACTATTGTACCATGGTACACTTTTTTTATTCTCTCTAATCTTTTTTAACTTGATGGGAGCGACAGTATCTAATTTGCGAATGAAGATACTGCACATACTGCTGGTCATTTGCTCAAGATCATCTGCATTCTCAGGTTTGCGGAGCAGGTCAGATAGATCTGGTAGGTTATTTGTGAATTTATCTACAGTGGTTGGGATAATGGTTCTACCCAGTTGGTAACGAGGTGCGGCTCGGTTAATCTCACTTACAGAGAGTTTATAAGATATTAGGAAATGATCAGTGATATCATCACTTAGAGGTAAGATATCTAGGTCTAAAACATCGATGCCATGCGAAATAATTAAATCTAATGTATGCTTACAGCAGTGAGGTGGGCCAGTTACATTTTGCTTTAGCCCAAAAGATAATAAATTTGTGAAAGTAGCTCCTACTGTATTATTTGGGTCGTCTACATGAATGTTGAAATCACCGATAATAAGTGCTCTATCTTTAAGTCTGAAATAAAATCATTAAATTCCTCAAGAAAATCTACACAAGCTCATAAGTGTGTGTCTACATAAAAAAAACTACGTGCGTGTGTGTGTGTGTGTGCTACTCGTGGGGTGAATGAGTTTGCTCTACACTTTTGATTACTTGACAAGAAGTGTTTTTCTGTGTCCAAAAGTATTCCATGTGTTCATAATTTCCTTTCTTATAAAAGTACTTGTTGTATACATGCCAAAAGATGTCATCTTTTGTTTTTTTTTTACTAAAAGGTAAAACTCCCCTCTAAATCATTGTATTCTGGAATAAACTTTGAAGTAAGGAAATATACGTCTCTGTATGTCTTCTTGCTCCTGGCTGTTACACCCTATGAGATCGAGAATTTGTGAGAACAGCGGGACATTTTAAAAGATGTTAATTAACAATAGCTAAAGCTATAATAAATATTTAGATTTTAGAATTAACTTTAGCAAAATTAAGGTTACAATCATTTGATCTGTTCGTCCACTGAGCAGACAATAATTATCAATTCTAGCAAAAGGTTATTTTCAAGGAAGAATAGCTTTAGGTGTGAGCTAGAGGTTTTCCTCGGTCATCTCGCTGTGGACTTTCCTACATTTTCAAGTGAAAGTTATTCAAGTTATTTGAAGGTAACTACCAGAAGGTTGGACTCAAAGACTTGAATCTGTAGAGAATCCATCTCAAAGAAAGGAACGTTTTTGAGCCTTGAATAGTTAGTGTTAATAGTTAGGGAGGGTTGTACCAATGATTCTCTCAGCAGTCCTGACTACCCTCTGTAGTCTTGGTAGCTGAGCTGAACCAAAGAGTTACAGAAGTGCAGAGGATGTATTCAATGGAGTAGAACTGTTTTAGCAGTTCCTGTGCTGGGCCTTTTCACAATGGAGTCAACGTGAGTGTCCCACTTCAGGTCCTGGGAGATGATGGTGCCCAGAAACCTGAAAGACTCCACTGTTACCACAGAGCTGTCCATGATGGTGAGTGGAGGGAGTGCAGGGTGATTCCTCCTGAAGTACACTATCATCTCCACTGTTTTGAGTGTTGAGCTCCAAGTTCAGCCAGCTCTTTAACCTCCAGTCTGTAAGCAGACTCATCACCGTCCTGTATGAGGCTGATGACTGTGGTGTCGTCCATAAACTTCAGGAGTTTGACAGAGGCTTCTTTAGAGGTGCAGTCATTGGTGTAGAGCAGTGGTTCCCAACCTTTTCTTGTTTGAGGCACGCTTGGAAAGCCTTTCAAAAGTTCCGGCACCCTTATAAGGAAATATATATTTAAAATCTCCGTAGCTTTTTTATTATTATTTTATTTGTTTCATTTCGAGAGTTTGCATGCAACAACACCTTATACCTAGTCCTAGATGATATGAGAATACTGTTTACACTGATTCTGCCTTAATAAAAAAAATTGTTGAAATTTTGGCGGCACCCTCAAAATATCTCACGGCACCCCTTAGTGCATGGCACACCGGTTGGGAACCACTGGTGTAGAGGAGAAGAGCAGTGGGGGAGAGGACACAACTATGAGGGGCTCCAGTGCTGGTTGTATGGGTGCTGGATGAGAATTTTCCCAGCCTCACTAACTTCTGTCTGTCTGTCAGGAAGCTGCTGATCCACTGACAGACGGAGGTGGGCACCGAGAGTTGGGTTAATTTGGGGTGGAGGAGGTTTGGGATGATAGTGTTGAAGGCCAAGCTAAAGTCCAGGTCCAAGCTAAACTGTCTAGGTGTTGCAGAACATAATGCAGTCCCATATTGACTGCATCATCCACTGACCTGTATGCTCTGTAGGCAAACTGCAGGGGATCCAGTAAGGATCCAGTGAAGTCCTTCAGATAAACCAAGACCAATTTTTCAAATGATTTCATGACCACAGACGTTAGAGCTATGGGTCTGAAATCATTAAATCCAGTAAATTTGGGTTTCTTTTGGGATGATGGTGGAAGTTTCAGTCTGGATTCAGGTGAGCAGCTCTCTCTGGGGTCACGGTACAAAAACTTTTTTTTTTTTTTTTTTTTTTTTTATTGCTTAAGATTTGGATCATCAAGCAATCAATGTGTGAACACGTGTTTTGTGTTAGTTCATGTGTCTTAGGTTTAGCCAATAAAGCCACATGTATTAAAAAGAAATGTATATTGTGTTTTGTGCTTACAACTTAATGTCTTAATTAGCACAGTAACAAGATCTGCAATTTAAGTGTTTTCACTAGATTTTGGATTTTAATATCCAGCAAAGAGTTGATGTTATGCGGCTCGTGAATCCCTGGCAAACTCGGTGATCAGCCATAAAACTTAAATCTTTTGTTTTGAGCTAATTTGCCACATTTGCACTGAGACTTAGACAAGCTTGTTTATATTTTCATACAATTGGGCATATTTAAATCTTTTGATTACATTTATACATGATGTTTTGGTACATAAACACCATAGCTGTGCTGGGATTTCGTCTATACTTGATATGAAATCAGTAGCATTACTTGCATTTCATATGCAAGTAATGTTTATACCACTAAATCCAAAACGATCTTAAACTTAAAAAAATCTTAGAAATATGTATAAAAAACAGAAAGCTTAAGCATTACATTTATATTTTGACCTTACTATTTGGGGAACACAGTCTTTATAGATTGGACAATGCAAGTGTAACCCAGGTTAGAATTCAACCGTGTGTGTTTGTGTGTGTGTGTGTATTTATAAGTATGCATTTAAATGTAGTAAAATGTTGCACAAAATGTTTTCTAAAAATAATCAGTATAATTTCAAAATACAGAAATATAATGTCTCGTAGAGCGAAATAAAGAGTTTGCAAATAAATCAAATAAGGAAATTTAAAAAGCGGAAAAATATAGGCGCGTAGACGCAGGTTACGTGTTGACGTCATTAGACGCGACCCGGAAAAAACGTGAGAAGTGTGCTTTGCTGATCGCGGGAGCAGAGACGGAGCGATAAGGCAAATATCTTCAGAATCCTCGATTATATTCTAGCGATTTTACACTTCATGCGTTTTAAAACCTGTACTGAATTAATATCGGGTCATATTAAGAGCGGAGATTATTGGTTTTAACACAGATGGTTCTTGATTGAGAGTGCGTGAAAATTCCATGCGGATGTTAATGGTATGCGAAACCCTCCCGGCTTTGGTGAGTTTAAGTGTAATATTGTGTTCATTTCTTCTGAAGTTAAACGTTATTTCATACCTTGCTGTTCGGAGACATGACAATGTATGAGGTATAATGGATGCTTTGCGGACAGAAAATGGAGCACTTAAAAATGGTAGTATGTGAATAATTAATATTTTATGTTATGAACAGGTTGTTTTTTGTGAAGCACGAGATGGTGAGCCACCCAAGAAACCCAAGATATTTGAGTCGATTCGGATCATCAAAAGAGAGATTCTGTTAAACATTCTCCCAGCGATAGTTGCCTTTATGAGTGTGTCGAACATCACTGACTAAAACGGTTTATATTGCTTTCATTTACATAAATGTTAGTGAAAGGAATAAATGTCGCAGTTTATTATCAGCTATATGTGTTCTGGTGATTTTACTAACAGTAGTTTCAAATTTCTTTTAGGGCGGTGACGCATTACGGTATCTTGCACAAGAAAGTGTCGTTCAGTTTTGAGTTCACTGGAAAGTCATGAGTGAGTACACATTCAGTCAAGCATGAATAACAGTGTAAAAAGACTTGACTGAATGTCATTGGAGTAAACTGAAATGGCTGTGCCGTCAGAAACTCAGGACGCACTGCAAATCTAAGCGGTATCATCCACCGAGATTTCCGGACTCATTTGTCAGGTTTAGATCTGGATAAATCATGAGGATTAAACCGTGCACGGAACACCCGATTCTGCCTTTTCACTGAGGTTTTGTACCTTTTTAATGCTGAAATCAAAAACCTGCAATACTTCGATTAATGAAGTGTGAACGTCAGCTGGGACCCTTAAGTGAGTGCTGATGTGGTTTTTTTTAAGGGTACCCACACACAAAGATCAAATTTGCATACACCTGTTGGGGCCTCATTTATATGATAATATATCATGATAATCTTTTAACGAGATACTCACCGAAATTGAACAGCGGGTTTTAACGAGGTTAAAAGGATGTCGTTTAATTTTAAATTGCAGAATCCCACCAACATATGATGTCCCTTTTTAAAGCAGTCATTAAAATGTTAACTGAAATTGTTGGGGTTTTTTTTTTTAAATTCCAATACACGTCTGAATAATGTAACATGAAAATGCAAGGTCACAACAAATGTTTAAACATATAAACCATTTTTTATGAAACTTACGAAAAATCCTTTCAATACAAATACATAAACAAGTTTCATAGTTCTAACATGCATTAAAACAAGAACCGTCTGTCTTAGTGTAAGAACGTTTTCCCACAAACATTGCTGTTCAGTTTTTCTGGTTCTTCTCATGCAAACACGCCTAAAGAACAAGAAACGTGCACACGCAAACTGATTTGCTTCAATGTTTGCTTCTTCAGTTTATTGGTCAGATACAGCGTTTAAGAACAAAGACTTTCAGAATTGATTGAACGAACAAAGGAACAGATTCTCTAAGGCCTCCTACTTCAGTAGTTCATTTCCTACTTTTCAAGGTCAAAATGAAATGAAAAACAAAATGGAGGATGAACACAGCCAACTCTGCTGCTGTGCGCGTAAACAGGAATAACTTGAATGTTGAAGACTTTGAATTAAAAAATGCTCCGTTTAGAAACATGGAACAATATATTTATAAATGCATTTTTTTTAAAAAAGCACATACTCTCAAAACCCTGGATTTTTCTGAAAGAAATTGATATGAAATTATGTATAGAGCTCTGTGAGACTGAAGTACTGTACATGTACTACCTTTTGAGCTCATGTCTCATTTTGTGGTTTCTGGAAAGCTCTCTCAAATTTAAAAAGTATAAAGACATTTTTAAATGGCAAAACCATGTTCTGTGTTTTTTTTTTTTTTATGAATGCCTTTTTTTTAGAGTCTGGTTTAAGCTAGCTACTAGATTAGACTAATGTCTTAATATGGCATTACGTGTATCTTACAGTATTTTTATAGAATGGGCTTTTAAATGTATTACTGATACTTAACTTGCCTTGTAATATCAATACATATATGCTTCAAGGTTGTGTCTTTGCAATAAAACTATTATTGCATTATATAATTATAATAGTTCATTATAAATAACTTGCATAATATACACATTTTGAAGTGCCATCTAAACTGATCTGTGCAATATTGGAATTACGTTGTGTTAACCAAAATTAAGAGCCTTTTTTTTTTTTTTTTTTTTTTTTTTTAATATACACATTTTGGACAATTTTCATGCTGTTAAGGTGTGGTTTTTCCAGCGGGGAATTTCTAAGAAATGCAGCACAATTGTGTAATCATGTGTAACCAGACTCAGTTTGGGCCAGTTTTCCTTCCAGTTCAATTGTAAAAGCAGCTGTGTCAGGTAGTGTAAATGACTTTAGTGTGTGTGTGTGTGTGTGTTCATCAGGATCTGGTGATCTGTCCACGCTGCACATCTAGGTGTTCTGGTCTCTGATGAACATAATCCCTGGGTGCTGATCCACCATCCAGTCTGGATACAAACTGTGAAAACAGATTAAGAAAGAAACAGGACTAATATTGGTATAGCTGACATTCTTTTTACAATGTCACGAATACATTGTGTTTTATGAGGAGTGTTCTCGATTCCAGCGGATCTGATTAATGCAGGCTAAAAATCCTTTAACAGATTTGAGTAAGTGTATTAGTGTGTTGTGTAGGCTAAGTTAAAAAGATGTGTCTCTAAATTAGATTCAAACTGACAGTGTGTCCGCTTCCCAAAGAGAGTTGGGGAGATTGTTCCAGAGTTTAGGTGCTAGATAGGAAAAGGATCTGCCGCCCGCAGTTGATTTTGATACCAACATCAATTAAATTATCGCTGTTTAATTTGGTTTGGACGTTCTCTGCGTATTCTAATTCGGGGAACAGACACAGTCTCTAAAGTGTGATATCTAGGTGAAAGGATCTCTATGTGCTGAGAATTAACTGCCTTCTGTGACGTGAGGCAGCTAGCAGACGGTCGGTTTCTGCTTCCTGACCTGGGCACTAGTTGGTCATGTTGGAGCTATAAGACTATATGTCATATATTTCTAGATAGAAGAGCGGCACCACCCCAGGAGGATGAAGACCATCTCTTTTCAACAGGTCAGGTCTGCCCCAGAAACTCATCCAATTGTCTATAAAGCCTATGTTGTTCTGCGGGCACCACTTAGACATCCAGCCATTGAGACCCAGCAGTCTGCTGTAAATCTCATCACCCCGGTAAGCAGGGAGGGGACCGGAGCATACATTATTCGACATCGTACTTGCAAATTCACGCACCTCATTAATATTATTTTTTTAGTGATCTC
The DNA here is from genome assembly GCF_018831695.1 of Puntigrus tetrazona. Classification (NCBI taxonomy): domain Eukaryota; kingdom Metazoa; phylum Chordata; class Actinopteri; order Cypriniformes; family Cyprinidae; genus Puntigrus; species Puntigrus tetrazona. Next base: position 1,823,008 of record NW_025047681.1, read on the forward strand.
CGACTGGCGAAGTCGAACATCATTAGCGCCGACGTGAATAATTCAATTCAATTCAAGTTTTTGTATAGCGCTTTTTTCAATGGCTATTGTTCCAAAGCAGCTGCACAAAAGCAAATCATTACAAAACAGGATGAATTACAATACAAGAAAGTTCAAGATAGAATTAGTTCAGACGGAAGGTTAAGTTTTCCTTGACGTCATCGCAGGAAGGTCATCTCCTCACGGGGTCTACTGGAGAGGCTCGGTACCTAGATGCCTCGGGATGTGCATCCCGAGGTGGAGACAAAAGGATAATTAGCGTAGCGGCCATTCATACTATTGGGAATCACAATGTACTGTAGCATAGGTTTATGTGAATCTTTATGAGTATGCTTGGCTAAAAAGATATGTCTTTAGCCTAGACTTAAACTGAGAGAGTGTGTCTGATCCCCGAACATTAGCAGGAAGGTTATTCCAGAGTTTGGGTGCCAAATGTGGCAGCTCGACCACCTTTAGTAGACTTTGCTATACGAGGAACTACCAGGAGCCCTGAGTTTTGAGATCTTAAAGAGCGTGACGGGTTGTAGCGAGACAGAAGGCTGGTCAGATAAATGGAGGCTAAACCATTTAGAGCCTTGTAGGTCAGTAACAGTACATTATAATCAATTCGGAAATGAACAGGCAGCCAGTGCAGGGAGGATAAAACTGGGGTTATATGATCATATTTTCTTGTCCTGGTAAGAACTCGAGCGGCTGCGTTCTGCACTAACTGAAGCTTGTTTATTGAAGATGCTGGACAACCAGCGAGCAGCGCATTACAGTAATCCAGTCTAGATGTCATGAACGCGTGAACTAGCTTTTCTGCATCTGAGAGAGAGAGCATGTGTCTGAGTTTAGCAATTTTTCTAAGATGAAAGTAGGCAGATTTTGTAACATGAGTGATATGGTGTTCGAAGGACAGGTTGCTGTCCAATATCACACCCAAGTCTTTAACTGTCGGAGTAACGTTTATATCACATCCATCTAATTGTAGTTTGATCTCAGAAATTTGCTGCAAACATGTTTTTGGGCCGATAAGAAACACCTGTTTTATTAGTTTAATAGAAGTAAATTTCTAGTCATGCAGTCTTTTGTCTTTAACACACTCTGTTAATTTAGACATTTCTGATAACTCATCAGGCTTAGATGAAATGTATAGCTGTGTGTCATCTGCATAACAGTGGAAATTAACCCCGTGCTTTCTAATAATGTTCCCCAGGGGCAGCATGTATATAGAGAACAGTAAGGGGCCTAGAACTGATCCTTGAGGCACACCACACTTTACAGGCATTATACTAGAGCGGTCTCAGTTTATATCTACAAATAACGGTCTGATAGGTATGATTTAAACCACTTTAAAGCCTGTCCCTGTACACCAGCGGTGTTTAAACGCTCCAGGAGAATATTATGATCTATAGTGTCAAATGCAGCAGTGAGATCCAATAAAACTAGTAGCGAGACGCAGCCTCGGTCGGAGGATAAGAGCAGGTCATTAGTGATTTTAACTAATGCGGTTTCTGTGCTATGGTGCGGTCTAAAACCTTACTGAAACTCCTCATAGACATCATTCATCTTTAAGAAGGAGCATAACTGCGCTGGCACAACTTTTTCTAATATTTTTGATATAAATGGGAGATTTGATATCGGTCTGTAGTTAGTTCATTAGGATCAAGTTGTGGTTTTTTGATCACAGGCTTAATAATTGCTAATTTGAATGGGTTGGGAACGTGACCTAATGATAGGGAGGAGTTAATATTTAGAAGAGGTTCACCAGCTGCTGGTAATATATCTTTCAGAAATTTAGTTGGAATAGGATCTAATACACACGTGGCAGATTTAGACTTAGTGATTAGTTTATTTAACTCTTCCTGTCCTATGGTTGCAAAACACTGTAACTGAATTTGCTGGGTACTGAGTGAGGCTGGACTAAAGGACAAAGTTAAGGGTTGATTTTCTGTTATTTTAAGTCTGATATCTATTTTATTAGTGAAGAATTGTATGAAGTCATTGCTACTTAACTGAGAGGGTGTGCAGCGTTCTGTTGCTGACCGATCATTTGTTAATCTAGCCACTGTGCTAAATAGAAATCTAGGATTGTTTTGGTTGCTTTCAATGAGTTTACGGAGGTGCTCGGCTCTGGCTGCTTTTAGTGACTGTCTATAAATGCACATAATGTCCTTTGTAGGCAATTCTAAAAACCTCTAGTTTAGTCTTTCTCCACTTACGTTCTAGTGAACGAGTAGCTGTTTTTAGAGAGTGTGTATGACTATTGTACAATGGTACACTTTTATTCTCTCTAATCTTTTTTAACTTGATGGGAGCGACAGTATCTAATGTGCGAGTTAAGATACTGCACATACTGCTGGTCATTTGTTCAAGATCATCTGCTTTCTCAGGTTTGCGGAGCAGGTCAGATAGATCTGGTAGGTTATTTGTGAATTTATCTACAGTGGTTGGGATAATGGTTCTACCCAGTTGGTAACGAGGTGCGGCTCGGTTAATCTCACTTACAGAGAGTTTATAAGATATAAGGAAATGATCAGTGATATCGTCACTTAGAGGTAAGATATCTAGGTCTAAAACATCGATGCCATGCGAAATAATTAAATCTAATGTATGCTTACAGCAGTGAGTTGGGCCGATTACATTTTGCTTTAGCCCAAAAGATGATAATAAATTTGTGAAAGTAGCTCCTACTGTATTATTTGGGTCGTCAACATGAATGTTGAAATCACCGATAATATTTCACTCTATCTTTAGTAAGTCTGAAATAAAATCAGCAAATTCCTTAAGAAAATCTACATACAATATGTATATTGTATAGAATAACAATCTTACAGAATTTACGTTTAGCATTAGCCAGAACTTTTAAATTTAACAACATGTCAGACGCTCTGGCTCCCGGTGGTTCATGTTCTGTACAATTAGAATCACCAATTACTAGAGCACTTTGATCAGGTTTCTCAGTGGGTGTGTCACAGTGTGGGAGAACCTGTTAAATGTTCTGAACAGAAGAGCAGTGTTTTGACCTTTGACTAGCGCGCCTCAGTCACCCAATTGCCCTGCTGCATGGGCTGTAAAGCCGGAACCAAACAATGTACATGATTCACTGAACTAGTCGCATCAAAAAGCAGTATCTACAGCCCTCGCTTTCTTACTGTCCTCAATTTAAAGTTTGGATGTGTGTCTCTAATTCTAAAACCATCTCTGTCAGCCTAGCTATTTCCCTGCTTTTATCACACGTGAATCCCTGATCGCTGATAGAAAGATAAGCTATACATGTGGCAAGCAGTGCAAGTGACGATGCAAGGAGAAGCCATTTACTCACCGTAAGTTATGGAAGATTCACTTACCCCTGAAGTTGAAAACCTAACCTTACCCGTATAAAATATTTTTTCATTTGGATTATTTTTTAACATCTATACACTTCCATCTCTGTTTAAATTGCTACTTGCAGCAATGAAGTTGCTGTGGTTGTGATTTGTAATTATTCTTGTTTACTGAACTGTTGTAAAGGAAAAACAAATCTATCTCTGTAATCATGGACATCTTGTTTGTGTGAAACTGTTTACCTAGGGCAGTGGTTCTCAAACTTTTTTAGCGTAAGTACCCCTTTTATGATTTTTTTTCAAGCCAAGTACCTTCTAACTAGACAATAATATAATATTTTGCTTTAAAGTACAGTGAAATGAGACTGACACAGTTAATTTATCGGAAGCCTCACAGCAGATTTATTGCTTTAAAACATTTCTGTATGCTTTTTAACTTTTTTTCAAACATGTTGAAACTTTGTTACAGTGTGTTTTACCAGTTCATTTTTCATACTTTTACAAGTATAGTATGTCCATTTGTGTCAGTTTGTCGATAATCTTTTCAATGGGATACATGGGCCTGTCCTTCTCTCAAGATTTTTGACATTCTTGGTGGCAGGGAAGCTACAGCTGTTATCAGACTATTTTCATGGCAAAGTCTGTTTCTTTGTTTTGTTTTTATTTGAGTCATTGCTGAAAATGATGTTTCACAGAGGTAGGTAGAACCAAATGGGAGTAGGTGTTCCAAAGCCGTTTTCCCGAGCTCAGGGCGCTCTCCCCTTACACACACCCAAAACTCTGTCAGGGAGAAGTTTCCAAAAGAAGTCTGCAATCCACGGCCTGTGGATAAATCCAATAGCTCCTCCCTCAGGTGAACAGGTAGTGTGACACGGTTGCTTTGGGGAAGTGTAAATGGGTTTCTAACCCAATCCAGTTGCTCAGACTTCTCTCTTACATCAGGGAAGTATGACTTAAAACTAGAAATCACGTTAGCTAAGTGTCCATCCAAAAAGTTTTCTCTCTACACATTCTCATTTCGTGACAGCGTTCAAACTGCGGAAAACAGCTAAAATCACCCTCTGCACACAGTCTCTTCCACGGCTATGCTTTCTTGAGAAAACCACCAACTCTGTCATAAAGTTTCAAAATCGTAGTGTCCCTGCCTTGCAGACTGAGATTCAACTCGTTCAGTTTTGTAAAAATATAAGCAAGATACGCTAGTTTGGCAATCCATTCGTTGTCCTTAAACAAGGTGGCTAGAGAGGACTCATTCTCAGACAAAAAGCTACAAACCTCATTTTGCAGTTCGAACAACACTGACGTCAACCGATTCATCCAATTGAAGTGAAAATGATTCACCAGCCCTGAGTTTATCCACCAGTTGTTCAACAATATCAGTCCCCATCTTGTCAATTCTGTGCAAAACAGTTTTTATTTTGTCTGCTGCCGTTTTATCCAGCATGGTCTCAGTGAGCACAGCTGCTGCAGGAATTAATTCCTCAGCCAGGCTAAATGGCTTTTTAGCTTTCGCCAGAAGTAAAGAGACAGCATATGATGCTTCGAGTGCTTTTGCTGATGCACTTGTGGCTTTTTTTCATGTTCTCTTGGCATGATGTAAATTCAAGAGATTTTCTTTTGAAAAAAGAAACCAGAGCACCAACATGGAAAAGTACGTTTGAGATGGAGCACGCTTCTGTCTGCTGTCTTCTAAACAAGAGTCAGACCAGACGTCCTGGTGATCCATCTGGATCTTCTGAGCTCCATGAAGGAGGACATTTGTGCACTGCAGAAGATTACCAATGCTACAATGGGCCTGTCATTCTTTCTCAGTGAGGTTCATCTGTTTAACTAAATGTCCATTAACTAATAAAAACAACAAAAACACACAAACATACAGAGTGCAAAATGTGACTTTTCAAGTGAAGTTTTTTGTGGGACTGTGGCAATACCATACCATAGCAATGTTACAGGTTTCCATATTTAATCTGATTTTATTTTCTGAATATAACATTTCATTTTATTAAGTATTATAACAAGTGGCCTGATGGTTTCATCTTACAGCACGATTCAACGACGTTTAAATCTATTTAAATTTAATATTTAGACCCAAATAAACGCACAGACTATTTTGAAATCGCGATGCATAGAGACGTTGATGCATTTTCCTGTGTTGGCATATGCTATTTACTTTACAAATCAATTGAGATAACACATACAGTTTTCCTGCCAAAATGAATGTTAAGCAACCCCACAGCATATCTGATCAAAGGTTTAAACCCAAACGCATCTTTATAGCGATATCTCGAGACCGCTTTTCATCTCAAGGAGTAATATCGCGAGATTGTGATATTTATTTGTGCGCTCATAAAAAACAGCTGCATTGTTAGATTTGCTTGAAAATATAAATAAAAATGTATATACTCTCTCTTAAAAATGTAAGCAATTTTCAAAGAGAAAAATTTTTTTTTTTTTTTAAGGGGTTCACTAAATTTAGCTTTTGCTAGTGCGAATCAAAAGAGCCGAATTTTTGGATGGATTGCTTATTTTCAGCTTTTTGCATAAATATATTCTTTTAAAATAAAATGTAATAGACTTAAAATTAAGGTATCTCCCAAGATACCTAATACTCTTCCAGGTCAAGTAACTAATCTTAGCGGGTTAAGAAGTTAAACGTTTTCTTATTGGATTTGCAGACACACTGTGATCTTGAATTAGATCAATAGTAAAACCCATGTCTAATTTGAAAAATTATAAAAAATTTTACAGTGTAGTTTTCATTTACTTGTGTAAATTTTACCATCTTACTGTCACGATGCACGGTTCAATAAAGGTTGGATTTGCCAAAAATGTTTAATGTATAAAAAGCACCTGTTGTCAAATCTCGACCCACCAATCCTGATCCCAGCCAAGCAGCCATATTCCATAGTTTTTAATTGACTAGTAGTAAATATAGTATTTTTGTTAAATCACATTACCAAAAATATGTATTACAGCTATTAAAATTATAAAAATTAATACAGAAATATTACTGTTGCAATAAGATAATTGTTCTGTAAAAGTTTAAATTTTTACAACAATAATATTTGGTATAAATTCTTAATTATCACGTTTAATTTTAAGGCAAGGCAAGTTTATTTATATAGCACATTTCATGCACAATGGTAATTCAAAGTGCTTTACATGAGAGGAAGTAAAATAATCACAAGATTTAAAATAAAACAATACAAGAAATGAAAATAAATAAAAACACTGATTTAAGAAACTGAATTTAAAGCAAAGATTTAAAATAGAAGATAATACATAGAGCAAACAGTTCGGATGCAGCCCAGCGGCCTTGGAGGTGGTGGTGCCCGCCGTTTTGTAGTTGATAACTGGGGGCTCGCAGCAAAAGAGTGGGAGAGTCTGGTTTTAGCGTACACCAATTCCTCCATTTTTTTTGTGAGAAGCTGAGAAGTGGCGATGCTGGAGACAGGGATTATGTCTCTGGTAAACAGAGCATTGGTGTTTCCGGTGGCAGAATTATGCTGTCCTGGCTTCCCTGGCTGATTACCAGAGAGTCGTCCTTCGGCTCTGAGTCCTGGAGCCGTTGTTGTGCGTCACATTGTGTCTGTGATGGGCTCTGCGGGCAGGGCTCAACCGTGATAGTGTCCACAAACAGTGCTTGTTGTGGCTCTGTGGTGTTTTCCTTGTGGGATGTGTCGACCAGATGATGACTCTGAGGCTGATATGAAGTCCTGTCGTCATCCATACTTTGTCCAGGTGTGTGTGTGCCATTCATGTTGAGTGGACTGGCACACTCTGCTGATGGATGACGGAGTGAAAAATAGATGTTGTCCTTTAACACTCTCGCACCAAGTTTGTTTGGGTGAAGGCCATCCAGTTTAAACAGTTGTCTGTGTCCCCAGAACAGATTGAAGTTGTCGATGAAGTTGACTCCTTTTTGACTGCAGGTTCTTTGTAGCCAAGTATTCAGTCCAAGCAACCGTGAAAACATGTTTGTTCCCCTTGCTGGGAGTGGTCCACTGATGAACGACTGGACTTCAACTCTTTGAAGTGTTTCGATAAGTTCACTAAAGTCCCTCTTCAGGAGTTCTGATTGCTCCTTACGAATGTCATTCTTCCCCACATGGATGATGATTTGTTTTGCAGTCTTGTGCTTCATTAGAACATTTTGAAGTCCCTTGTTTACATCAAAGATGGTCGCTTGAGGAAAGCAGCATGTAGTTGTTCTGCTCCTGACGTTTCTGATAATAGAGTCTCCGACTGTCAGAGTTCTGGGCTCGGCTGCGCTGTGATCTGAACGCCGCTGTCTGCTCGACCTTGAGCGCCTGTTTGTAGCGGTGTTAGCTACTGGCTGATATGACTCCTGTTCAGTCACTTTCGGGATTCCTCACCCATATTCGTTAAAGATTCAAATCTGTTCTCGAGCTGTACAGGGGGTGGTAAAATACCAGTTTTTTCAAGCCTTCTCATAGCCACAGTCTGATGTCTTGAGTGCCTTTGGGTCTCGCTCCCTGTCTTTATCACTGATTTGTGCGTTGATCAGCTTTAGCTTGATCTGCTACATTTGTATACTGTCGAGATTGACTGACTAGATTCACAGGACTCACCGGCTGTGGGCTGAGGGGGTCCGTGATGATCTGCTGTGTGATCTGCTTGTTTTGGAAGTCCAGCAAGTAACTTCGTTTCAAGAACCACAATCCTTTTGTAGAAGTCTGTGGCAGTTTGTGCCTTAGGTAGATTCCAGAAGAGGCATTTTCTTTCTTGTTTGTTGAAGATAGGAAGCTGTGTTTTCCCGTCTCCGGAATGTAAGCTGCTGGCAGCGGGAGACAGATAATCGACTTCTTCGTAGTAGCTATTATTGCAGTCCCAAAAGTTTTTTGCCAAATGTTGTTTGAGCACTGTGCTATATGCTGAAGTTAAAACTTAGTAAAATCAGAAAAAAAGTAGATAAAAGTAGATAAAAAGAAGCAAAGCGCGAGCAGTAAGCAAGAGCGTCGAACGGTCTCAAGGAACCATTATTACACTGTAAAACCTAATAAGTCCACAGAACTCAAAAATTATTTTGTAACAGATTACACAAATATTTTAGTGATGTTTTTAAATGTTTTAAGTTTACATAAAATAATAATTATATTTACAGTTGCCTTAAATTATCTCAATGTTATCTTATAAATATTGATATTCCTCAACCTATAATTGTGGCGTAATTCACTCAAAAGTTTTAATATTTTTCAACTCATATAATGTTGAAAATACACTCAAAATTTTCAATATTTTCAACTCATATAATGTGGGAAACTTACTCTAAATCTTCTACTCGTAATCAGATAATAATGTTAGAAAACATGAAAATGACACCACAGTGACAATTGACCAACCTTTTTTATTCAACACAATGTGCTTTTTAAAAGGCACGATCCAAAAGAGATCAGTCAAAACAAAGTGCTTGTCATACAATTAAAACAAAAGGAAATGACTCCATTAAAACAAAATCTGTTATAAAGTACATTAAGTGTTAAATAGTTCCATATTCTGATAGTGGTCATTGCTACAGAGAGTAGATTCAGTATTTTGGATCTCACATTATTTAAAATTCTGATAAACTCAAAGGATTCATGATAAAATTTAATAAGATTCTAAGAATAACCCATCCTCAACAGTAATGACAACTATTAGAATGTGGAGCCAATTAACATTTAAAAACGTTTTGGCACTTTTTGTTCCTTGAAAAACAAACTTTTTTTTTTTTTTTTTTTTTAATACATTCAAATAAAAGTACTGGTTTCTACTTTGCCGTACTTCAACTGTAGTAGTGCATCAAGGTACGCTGAATAAACATGCATGAATTGAACAGTTGTTTCCCACATGTAATTCAGTACAAAAACTTTGGCTAGGCAATATGTCAATGCTGTGAAATGTATATTAACAATCAGTGTATTAACTCTGAGGTAGAAGAGGCAAACAGTGTCACATCTTAAATCTGAGGTAGAAGAAGCAAATGATTGCACTTTTAAAGAGGGGAAAAAACAAAAACATCCTCAATACTCAAACAAACAATCCAAACTCAACAAATAATCAATTCTGAATGATTCACTAATTGAACAAATCATTCTTCAGCGTCAGTAGACGCCCTTTTAGTGGTTTGTTGTCCTCAAGACACACCACAACTTTTTGGATAAATGTGAATGTAAGTTCGAGATTCTTTGGGTACTGTAGGTCTAGTGCATAGATGTATCCAAAAAGCAGAAGAAATGAGTCGGCCAGGTTTGTAGGACCACTCACAAGTATTTCATCCTCCACGACAATACAGATGCTCTCAGGGCTGAAGAGGAGCGCATCAGTAGTGTCATCCGTGACGACAGTCAGGAGAGCCACCGGAGTGTCAGTGAGGTCTGGACCATCTGCTGACTGTAAGACACAAATAATACAAGAATGATTTCAGCCCCTCAAGGAAACAAATCATGCTAATGATGTCCAGACATTACTGTCACTTAACAATTTGACATTCTAATGTTGGCTCCTAACTTTGGTTTTTATTTTACATATTAAACAAAGTAAAAGTTTATGCAGTAGATGTTTTAACTTGTAGTAGCTTTTACCACCAGCACATGCTGTTTAACACATCTGTGTCCTAACATCCTGCTGAGTAGATGAACATGAAATGGTGCTCACCTCCACCATGTCTGACAGGTGGTCCCGAACTGAAAAGAGTTTTACTTTACAGGGTAAGTCAACTCAAAATTTAGGGTTATGCTCAGAGTTTGTTTGAACCTACATTCTGGAATAGCCCTCTGGAATAGATAACTTCCCTTATCTCAGGGTTCACTCTGAGTTTTCACATAACCTTTCTGGAATGCCCCCTTGTTCCCCTAGAGTTCTTTGAGTGATGTCATATGTTTAAGCTGACTGAATAGCTAAGCAAAGGGATCGATAGTGAGACGAGTACACTTACATTACATGTCCTGAAAAACTTGGAGGCATCTTCACGCAGGTACACAGGAAGTGCGTGAAGGACTAGGGCCCGTCTCATATTTACATCACGTTCTTCCTAGATGGACAGAAAAATATGCATTACAATAGTAATTACACAAATGCAGAGCAAACACATAAAAAAAATCTAGTGTTAAGTGTAAAGCTCCATATTCTGATGGTAGATTCAGTATTTTGGGTCACCATTTCTTCAGTAAAACATTTTTCAAATTAATAACTTTCTATTGTAAATACTTAACTCACAAAGGAAAAAAACAAAATAGGAAAATCAAATTTTATGAAAACAGTAGTCATTTAGACTGTGTCAAATTGAAGCTGATAAAGTATCTTTTTAAGTGAAGGGACGGGTGCCTCGGCTCCAGTTTGCTCCTAAAATTGCTCCTTTTTTGTGTGGTGTTATGAAATTAATAATTAATGAACAGATGAGTATTAAACCATTCATGGCATAATTGTTTGGTATTAAATCCTAGCAGAATGATTCCATTTGTAAATGCCGAAAGATCTTATCAAATGTGTAGGAACATTGGCTCAGTCCGCGTAAGACCAAAACATTGTGGCCTTGAGGTGTGTGTGTGTGTGTGTGTGTGTGTGTGTGTGTGTGTTACAGGTCAAGTCAAGGAATGGGCTGAAAAACCATGGATGGGCATGCAGAAAAAATGACCTATGACATGTTTTGTGTATTTTTCGTATTGACATGTCACATCTGATAATCTATAGAACCACATGTTTTACAACGTATATTCTAAAACTGTTCTGGACACTTTGTCCTTCTACGGAGATTGTCTTATTTATAACCAATCACATGCAGATGTTTCAGCTACTAATGACACAGTTAGATTTCTCTGTTAGCATAAATACTACTGCATTCTGAATGTAAAGCAGGTCGGCCTGTGAAACTCTTTGAGAGTGCTGAAGCAGATTTCTGCTGGCAAAACTACAAACTATGATTCTCCAATAAATTTTCTTCTATTAATTGAAGTCCTGACTCCTTGTCTTCTTTGATCACAACTGGTCTATGGCTCTTTTACTCTAAATCTCCTACATAAGGTACCTCTTTCTGATAGAATACATCTTGTCAAGACATTTATCTCTTCATGCCATAATCACTTAACCTCGGGGCACAGTTGAGGCAATTCACACTATGGCTTCTTACAGTTGTCTGCAAACAATCTGTTAATAATCTGTTTCTGAATCATGCAAAGTTAAAAATTCACCTGAAGGTCATATATCCTCGTGAGCTTGGCTAGCTCCTCCGCTATCTTGCCAGTCTTGGTGGCCTTGTCTCTGAACAAGGTGATGAGTTTAGGCGTGTGTCTGTTGAGCTCCTTGTAGAATTGAGTGCGCAGGTTAACGTTGTTGATTCGGTGGAACTCTGCAAACACCTGTGCGTGGACAGAATTACACAGAAATGTACAAAGATGAATTAGGAACACAAATGTGAATGTATTTTAAGAGGTTTTTAGTTGCAGGTAGCAAAACCAAGGGAAATTTCATTAGGGATGAGTCAGAACAAAGTCAAAATAGAAAGTTACTTGGAAAAATCAATTATGTTCAAAGTGGGCATTTTTTTGTACCTGTGACTCAATAAGTAGGGCTGATTATCTGCCCACGACATCTCTCACTCGTGGAGCAACAAGAGCTCCAACGATTTCTTGCCGACGTAGGGCATAGGATGTGTTCATGAGCTTGCCTATGACTAATTGGTTTCTCTCAGTCTTTTCGACTTCAAGGATGATTTCTTCTCTCATTGCTTCCAGAGTGGCTGGAGTTTGATCCTTCGGTAGGTTAATGATGTAGTTGACCTCAGCTTTTCGAGCTTTCTTTATGTTTTGATGGGGGTGATCACTGTCTGAGTTGTTTGTTGTTTCATGTCTGAGACATGGATGAGCTGTAATCAAAGCTTTAGCAGCCATTGCCAATTCCTTTTCATGTGGGTATGGTTTAAAACCGCAGATTGTTTCTGCCATTTTTTTTAAGGATTTCACTCTTATGTGACCTCTTCAACTTCAGCAATTTTCCTGATTCTTCATAAACACTATTTCCTTCTTCTAGTATATGCTCCATTTTATAACCAAAACCAGGTACAACAAAGTGATCAGGCCAAAATCACCAAATCATACCAAATCAGGGCTGATGATAAGGCGCTTAAGAAAGCGAGGGCAATAAGACTAATGAAAAAAGCGGAGGTGGTGGTGATTTGAGCGGGGTGATAAAAGTTCGCATTGCAAACAAATTAGTTTTTCTCAATTGCTTAAACACATTTCTTGAAACTATGCCTCGTATTCTCAAAACAGTAAACACAAATCCATAACGTCTCACCCAATTTCCCAAACATCCTATTTTCAGGTCAAAATGAAGCTCTACACTCAAAACCATTCACTCTTGCTGAAAAATCAAAATTTGCCTTTCAGACGTCACACACAAGGCCTCAAAACACTCACACTACAACATAGTCTTACACACTGGTGCAATAAATTAAAAACAATATTTCCAAAACTGGCAAGTTATGTTGCTTGTGGTTCTTCCCCTCAAAAACATTTTCACATGATGAACAAAAAAGCGCAACCAATGTACACACTGGCAAATTTTTATTCATGTACTATACAGTACAACACATACACAAAAATTATTCCACCTCAGCATCCTGTCTTTGGTCTGGGTCAGGCCAGAGAATCTCATCTACGTCACAGGCTATATTGGCCCTAGCCAGGCAGCGGGGGTAAAATCCTCTTGCATGCCTGATCCACCCCTGGCATGCATCTACTGTTATGTCTAGGCAGGCTTCTTCCATGGCCTGGAGGAGGTGAACACGGACATAAGGCTCTGTCATACACTTTCCACCGCCATGCCGAAAAAAACTCCTCTATCGGGTTTAGAAAGGGAGAGTATGCAGGCAGAAAGATGTTAGAAAACCTTGGGTTATTGGTAAACCAGTCACAAACCAGAACAGCATGATGGAAGCTGACATTATCCCAAACAACAACGTAGTGAGGCTGCTCTGGCTGTGCTGGTTCCCTGTAGTCCAGCTGGAACATATGCTCTCTTAGACCATCAAGGAAAGCAAGGAGGAGCATAGTATTATAGGGTCCTAGAATGGCATGGCGGTGGAGTACCCCTCATTGGCTGATGGCTGCGCACATAGTGACATTCCCTCCACGCTGACCAGGGACATTTACAATAGCCCGATGACCAATTCTGTTCCTCCCTCTTCTCCTCCTTTTGGTCAGGTTAAAACCTGCCTCCTCCACAAAGATAATTTCATGGGGAACAGGCCGTCCTTCAATCTCAAACATTCTCTGCAAAACACAAAACACAGTAGAGTAAATCACTACCCTGAACCACAGTTCAAGAGGGCACAAATGGCAGCATAAACTGCTATGCTGTGATGGAACACAATACTTCATACAAAATCAAAACTCATACCTGAACATATTCCACTCGTTGGTTTTTCACTCTGTCAGAGTTTCGTTCGAAAAGGGACGCAGTACACCTGTTTCATCCGAATTGGTTCTTTCGGAGGATGCGATCAATTGTGGAGAGGCTGATGGCATTTATCCTCGAAAATGATGATCATCCTCAATCACTCTCCTTTGAATCTCTCGCAGGCGGATTACATTATTGGCAATTACCATGTTCACAAGCTCCTCTCTTGCTCCTCTCTGACAAAAGCCTTAGCCTGCCTCCACCAGGTGGTCGTCTCTGTGTCCTGCAAAAATAGAAGCACTTATTACTGTAACTGTCCCACATCCTTTTTACAGGAAAAAAATGGAAACATACAGAAACTCTATGCAAGGCAATTTGATGCATTTCTTTATTACAGTAGCATAGTACAACAGTGTATGTGTTGTCACAGCATGAGTTCAGCACTCAAAAGTTACTGTACAGAGCAGTCTTACTGCAACAACATCTACCTGTTTTCCTCCCTGAAGGTTCTGATGATGGAGGCAACAGTGAAGCGACTCAAATTTGGCTGTACTCGTTGCCCAGCCTCCCTCATAGTCATACCATGGACAAGAACATGGTCAACTATAGTGGCTCGAATTTCATCCGAGACTGCTTGTCTCCTTGCCCTTGCTCTTCCCCTTCCTTGTTGTCGTCGTTGTCCTCCTCCTCCTCCTCCTCTTCTTCCTCCTCCTCCACCACGTCCTCCTCCTCTCCCTCCTCCTTCACCACGTCCTCTACCTCTACTTCTTCCTCCTCTTCCTCCACTCTGGTGTCCCTGACCTCTTCCCTTACGTCTCTTTGGATCCATTGTTTCAAACCTGAATAAGTTGACTTTGGCCCTTTTATCTATCCATCGAAGGTTCTGATTGGTGTGTGATAAATTTTGACTCCTAGTGTTTCCACTTGGTTAACATTATTGAATGCTAGTGCTTTCTAAATGACCACATGGTGTAAGCACTGAGAAATGTAGGGATTTGTGTGTAGAGTTTTGCAGTAACAGTTCACCAAATATAACTCATGTGTCAAAGCAGGGAATAGTGTTTATAGTTTAGGGAAATGGGTGTGCTTTTTCAAAAATGGCGTTATAGTTTTGAAATTTTAGTTCAAAAGACTGGTTATAGTGTTTTAGCAATTGAGAAAAACTGTAAAACAAATTAAAACGTAATGCAAATCCACAGGGCCTGTCCAAAATATCCCGCATCAAGGCAAAAATCAAGATGGCTGACTCAGCTTTCCTGAAAGAGTGCTCACCATGACCACACATCCCACCAGAACTCGATCATACGCGCCAATCCGGTGGCTAAGGCTGTTCTACCCCACTGGCACTGTTAATGCATGCTTAGTGGCCCTGGTTTCGATATGGCAATCACTGCAATATACAAAATACACCAATCGGGTGTGTTACAGAGATTTTGTGTTAGATGATTGATTTTGTTGTTGAAGGCAGAGGTCCGGATTTTAAATGTAGATATGGTCAAGTAGTGTGTGCTTTTTCCGTTGTCAATGTTGTAATTGGTTGCGTGTATCCTAAAGCTTCAAGCAACTCAAAATAGGTTTCTTCCAGCTTGTAGAAGATCCTCATTGAAGCCTCCACAGATGATGATGAGATCATTGTGTGCAAGATCCATATAATCCAGCATACTCTTTAGGTTGGTAAAGAAATCTCCAACATTGTATTGTGGTCTATACACAACTACAATTGCTGCTTTTATTGGAGAATCTATTTTAGTTAAAACTCCAGATCAGTCAAATGTTGTATACATTGCCTGGACTGCATTGGAATGTGCTCCTTGCAATATATTGAGACTCCACCTCCATTTTTTCCTTCTGATTTCCTGATGTGTTGAGTAGGAGACGTGTCTGTTCCGTGTAAAAAGCTGTATCCTTCCAATTGGAGATCTGATCCGGTCAGATGCGTTTCCGTAAGACAAAGAACATCCGCCAGTTGCAGCTCATGATGGCATCTGATATCCTCAATGTGAGATGCCAGTCCTTCCATGTTGTGATGTACGATGGTAAGTGTATGTTCCCTTACATGCTGTAGAAGCGGCATGATGTCTTCAACTCTTGCTCTTCTCATGCTTTGCAAAGAGGCTGTGATTTCTGGATCCACAAATATCTTCTCGTCGATATCCATAATGTGTAATCCATGCAGAGAGGTTTTTCTGCTAAGGGCAACATAGGCCATTCCCGGCTCAAAAATCTTCAAAGCATGTAGATTGCATTGTCATGCCTTGAACTTTGTGAGCTGTGCAGGCATAAGCTAGCTTGATGGGAAACTGTCGACCAACCATTCTCTTCAGATCTGTCAATGTAAACTAGGACGTTGTCTTCAACTCAATCCCAATGCTGATCAGAAACATCGCAAAAAGGTGCGAGGTGAAGTCCTAACATTTTTACTGTGGTGATTTGTTTTGGCAGTGATGTTTGCAATCATGCCAAAACATCCACTGACAATTCCAGTGACAGGTTTGTTTATTCTCTTCATCCTTCCTGTTTTGGGTTTTTTCCTGTAGTCTTTGGCATCAGTTATGATGTCAGTGAAAAGGGCTCGTACGGTCTCCGTATTGTGCTTTTGAATTTCTTTGTTGGTGGCAACTATGTGCAGAGCATCACACAGGCAGGCTTCTTCACAGCCTGGCATAATAATAAAGCTCTATCATCTTCCCTGAGAGCTTCAGACTCCTGCTTCACCCGTGAGTCTGTTCAATAGCTGAGTGAAAGCAAGGTCTTCTTTCTGGCGCATGATCTCTGTGAGGGTGACAATTTGAAAATGATGTATATGAAGAGGACGTGCTGGACTTCTGGAAGGACAGAGCGGTTTGGCTTTACTTAGTGGAGGGAGTTGATAGAAATCCCCTACTACAAGGCAAGAGAGAGATCAAGGCAAGATTTCTTGTTGCCTTTGATATGCTGAAATCTCCAGTTTACGCAAGTAAACAGTTTCTGGAAATCACGGAGACTTCATCGATGATAAGAATCTCCACAGTGCGTAATCCTGCTCTCACTTCATCTAGGGCATTCCCAAGTTCTTGATAAGGCGGCTTCAGACTCCTTGGCAGTTTTAAAAGGGAATGCAACATTTTACCAGAGATGCTGAATGCTGCCGTTCCAGTAAACGCAGACAACAGCCCCATTGGCACTGAGAGATCCTTCTTCCTGGAGTCGAGGGAGTTGTCGCAGTATCTTGGTTGCTTCTGAGTGTATGCATTTGATGACATGGGATTTCCCACATCCAGAACTGCCTGACAAAAACTAAAAAAACTGCTTTGGATTATGAACCCAAACACACACTCCTGACACCACTGTTGAACAGTGTAAAAATGGCTGCCTGCGTCTTATTTAAACTCCTAAACATCTTCCTCACAAATTTGGCAGACATTGGAGGTGCCTCTATCTGTGGTACGACTTGTTAGTGTGTTACACTCCAGGCACACTTGCCTGGGTTTGGAGTAGGCCTGCATGATGTGCTTCACTTCATCCTCTTTGTTTACATTTGTTTGATGAACACTCTTGATGGTCTTCAGGAAATCACTCATTTCGTGTTCTGGCTTGTAAATGTAGGAAAGCATATACATGATGCAGCTGAAAGAGTCGAGAACAAACTGAAAGTCCATGTTGGCATTCCATGCCCTCAGCAAATCTGGGTTGTATCCATTCACACTAGCCTCCTTTGGATCACGCTTCAGCAAAATCACGTTTGAAGTGGATAGTGCCTTAGCGTATTTATAGTAATCTTCATCAGAAAGATTACATTGACAGCTTCTCAGATTTGCTGATCAAAGGGAGGCCTGAGGATCATTTAACAAATCACACAATGGCTTGAGTTTTGTTCTGGCTTCGCTCGTTGCTTTTTGAACCGCATCCTGTCTTGCCTTCTTTTGGCCTTCCTTGTTTTGTTGTTCTTGTTGGTCTTCATTTTGATCTTGGACCGGTCGTGGATGGGTGTGATTTGTGGTGCGTGACATGGGTAGTTTAGGAATCCCATATCTGCGCAACACATTTCCTTTTTTTGCAAGATTTGAAGTGATTCCTGCTGTGAAGTTGAACTTCGGTGACAATTTTATGAAGCTCTGGATCGGTGCTAGACACCTCTTGGTCAGACTGATTTTCGAATTCCGGGGCCCCCTTTACCCAGGCAAGCAGATGAATGTGTGGGCTTCTTCTGGCTTGAAACTCGACTCGATAAAAAATAATCCTTGACTTCCCCAATGGGTTGAGCAGGTGATAAAAAGCAGATGAGCCATTAACGCATCAACTCGTTTCTCAAACATCCGCATGACAGTGCCAGGGCTACTTCGAAGGATTTCACATTTTGTCGTCTACTCATGAAGTCAACCTCTTCACCTTGCTGAGCCTTGATTGCCGTTAGAGCCGTGGCCATTGCATTTCGGCTGCACTGAATGTGCAAAAAAAGTAGGTGTCCCCAACTCTCTGATCATGGCCTATAGATCTCTCAACGTTTTCTCCCAATAAGATGGAGTGCCTCTCAAGGGTTGCATAAACCTTGTGGCGTTATGGCTGTGGACCAGTCTTTCGATCTCAAGATCATCCTGAAGAAGCTTGTTGGGGATTCTATATCCACCTTTTGTAACAGGTTTGCCTTTTCGCAACTGGATATGGTGTTTCTAGCCATGTGCGTCTCAGTGACAAACTGCAAAGAAGAGATAACTCTGGTCTTTTGGCAAAATGGGTATCCACGCAGAACAATCTAGCATTAAAGTACATGCTTGGTGATAATGCAACTTCTCATGCCTTATCAGTTGTGTTCTTTCCAGTGGAAAAACTGTACAGGGAAAACCATGGCTTCCAGTTTTGGAACCTTAACCTCCAACCTCCAACTGGCTTTTTCCCTTGAGCAGGTGCGAGGCTGAAGATTCCCTCGCTGTACGATAGTAAGTCCTGTCCAATGTCAAGTGGCTACATGCACGTGTCCAGAGTGAGCCCAGGCCCAGAGTTCATCCTTTTCTTCTGTGCTAACATCGAGTTAAAGACAACGTCCTAGTTTACATTGACAGATCTGAAGAGAATGGTTGGTCGACAGTTTCCCATCAAGCTAGCTTATGCCTAGAAACATCGACTTCCTGTTTCTCCTCTGTGTCATCCCTCTGATCATCACAGAAAAATTCAAATGTGGCAGCATTTATCAAGATGCCCTTGTATTCTGAATGCATCACTTTCAGTTTTTCTAACGCCACTAGCACTGTGCATATTCACTGTGTGGAAGTGTTGGTATCCTCCTGAACATGATGTGCCATTTCAGCTTCACCTAAAGTAGCTGGGACTCACTATTAGGCCTTGGCAGACAGTTGAATGTGTTCTCCACCTTAGAGGCACACACATAATAGCACCACGCACTGATCATTGCTGTCCTTTGGGCAACTATTTTTGCAAATGGTACAATTTCAAGTGATTTAAGCTGTCCTTCAAGTACATTCAATTCAAGCAGTTCTGCAGGGATGGGAGGCAATTCAAGTTTGTTTGCCACTGCAATAGAGGCATGGATCCTCGCTTCAGATGACTGTCACATGTGTGGCAGATCCATTCTTGTCTTATTACAGCCCCCTTGCTTAACTGGGAAATATGTTCATGTTTGTGACAGTGCCAATTCAGTTTCTTGTACAGATCTAGCAGAGATATAAACATATTTTTGACACATTGTGTTCTGTTGCACATCTTGACTTGATTTGGAAAAAGAGCCCTGTGACAGACAGTACAGATGTTAGATGAACCAAGCAGAATTTGACACCGAAATGCAGATATGGCCTTTTGCATCAAGCTATTGGGGACAGGCTGGTTTGTTGCATCAGAATTGGGTGTATCCTTGCTGAAACAAATGTATGGCCTGTATTTTCGTTTGATCGTTAATCAACATCTCAACGTGTGAAGTATGTGGAACCCAGCATCAGTGAGACACTTCCGTTTCTTCTGGAGAGTGCAGAGGAGAATGTGATGTGATCTAAACTCTGAATCACTTGCATATCGCCTGGCCATGTAGTCCTTTTTTGCTCTGGATAGTAGCATAGATAGTGTGGTACCTCCTTTCCATGTAGTGCTTCATCTTCTTCTGAAAAGGTCATCTGTCTTGTACCTCCTAACCAAGAAGTGCTTCTTTTGTTTTCTACACTTCTTGGTGACTTCTTTCTTTCTTCATTTGAAACAGACAACTGGTGTTAACCGGTGGCCTCTTTCTCATATTCTTATTTTTTGTTTTCAGATGTCAAAATATAGAGTATCCTTAGGTCCTGCACGCTGTTCAGCAATTTTACGCATTTCTTTTCTTCTTCTCTGCTTCCTTGTTTTGATGACATTTATGACACTTTGATTTTTGTCTTCTGTAAAAAAGATTTTCAGTGATTTATCACCAACATTTCTTTGTGGTTCAGGCAGAGATGAAGTTACTTTGAGAGTGACTCACAAGCTGCAGGTGACTTTGCAGTGTCGCTTCACAGTACAGATGGACAAGGACCCAAAGCATACTGAAAAAGCAAAACCAAAGAGTTTTTGAAGGGGAAAGAAGTGGAATGTTATGCAATGGCATAACAATCAATCACCTGAAAGTCAATCACCTAATCTGAATCCGATTGAGCATGCATTTCATTTGAAGACAAAACTGTCTTCAGTTCCTGCTTGTTCTTGGGGCACTTTCCTTTTCAGTTGCAGTAGAGACCAGCAATGAACCCCAGCATCTGGTGATGTTCCAGACTTGAAGCTGTAATTGACTGCAAATGATTTGCAACCAAATATTAAAAAGTTTGATTTGATTAAATATATTCTGACCCATTACTTTTGGTCCCTTAACAAGTGGGAGGCACAAATGCAAACTGTTGTAATTCCTACACCGTTCTCCTGTAAATACCCTCAAAGCTGACAGTATGTGGTAAAGATTGTTAAATTTAGTTTGTTTCATATCAAATCCATTGTGGTGGTGTATAGAGCCAAAAATGTTAAAATTGTATCGATGTCCCAATTTTATGGACCTGACTGTAAGCTGCATCATACATAGTCATAGGTCAGCCAAGAAGTCAGAATTCTGCATTCTCTCAGAAATTAATAAACATCAGTTTTTTTAAAACTAAATATTTTGTTACAAAAACCCATCAATATTCTTTAGAGGACACGTGATAAACCCCTGAAGGCGTATATGTTAGTTTTGTTGCATTACTTGTGGATATCTGATTTACGTAATTTCAAAATAATGGGAACTATTCTAAAAAGCATTACTAAGTTGGAAGAGCCATGATGGCTTCAGGGTGAGAAAAAATATGGTATAATTTTTCATTTTTGGGTAAACTATTCCTTCAAAGGTGAGCTTTTTTTTTTTTTGTCTCTAGTGGTTTTCACCCTTCAATTCTTAAGGACATCTTCAAGCGAAGAACAACAAGTATCAAGCAGGTATCCACAATATACAAAGGGGGTTTTAAATAGCTCGAGGCACCTGCAGTAGCACTCTTGCATTGACTTGGTAAACAAGCCCTGTCCTGAAGTTTGGCCCTGCTTATACAGGCCAAACTCTACCCCTTTTGGGTAGTACCATTTGCAGAGGTACATTTACGGGAACACAAATACCACCTCTATTTGGCACTCCAGTATCCACCATTGAGTTCAATCATACATAAAATTGACATACAATCCTTTAACACTTAACACATGTATTATATCATTTCCACACGTAAATACACAAACACCTAATCATAGGTTGCGCAGGAAGGCCGTGACGTCATAATTGGCCACCACTCGTGCGCTCTGTTTGGTCACGCTAGATTTTCCGCCAGAAGACTGACTACACCCACACAGACAAACATCACAGGGACAAAACAGGACAAGTGCTGTGTAAAATGTATGCAATGGACATTTTCCCATTTTAGCACTTCCCCGTTGTTCATTATCAGTATCATGTGTGTACCCGCTACCCTGATAGCGGCAACAGAAGGGAGGATGCGGTGAGTGGATGAGGTAAAGAGTGTATGTGCAAGTTTTATCCTCAACATCAGCTTCTACATCTATATGTATGTTATCTGAATGGATCCTCAAAAAGCATTTTGAAACAGAATCTGACCACTTATCAGACTCTGTGACTGATACTGGCAGTCAATAAATAGTTAAAAGTCATTAGTTGTGTTTGGTAGATCTTTAGGTTTATAGCTATAAAACATTACAACAACATTAATTGTAATATTTGTGGCACTGTAATTCCAAACAATTGCAGTGTCACATGACAATGTTCTCTTTCCATAAAGCAACCTTCATCTGTTAAGCCTGAAGTTTTTGTAACAGAGCCCTCCCTTGATATGATAAATAAGAATAATAAAGAAATACCATTTCTGTAAACATCCCGCCATGTATTTCTCTGTTCCAAAACCCCGTTACAGTGGCAGTGCTGAGGAAGTTTGGAATGCCTTCATCCTCCCATTGACCTTTTTTCCAATTACATCGTTACTCTGGCCCAAGATGAAAATGTCACTCACCCTCATGTCGTTCTGTTCAATAAACACAAATTAAGATATATTTGATGCATTCTCAGAGATCTATAGATACATTTGCTGCACTACAAACCTGCAAGAGTTTTCAGAAATTGTTATTACTACGCCAAAGGTTGAAATGTTGCAAAGTGCTTTTTGTCACCATGCTACCTTGTGTAACTAGTCATGTAACCATCTCTAAAGGGGAAAGCATGAATTGTTTGGTAGTTTCTAAATTCTCCTATTTGCATCCTAAGGACGAAGAGCTACACTTCTAAGCACATCGTTAAGCATTAGCCAAATATTTTAATGAAGACTGGCAGGCATTTCAAACAACATTACAGTTTTTTTCTGTTCTTGTGTTTTATCAGAAGTATACAATGGCTTAAGATCAGTCTTAAAATCAGCATCAGACTACGCATTTTAAAATTTAGATTCAGAGTTTAAAACATTTCTGTTACCTAACTGCCACTTCAAACTGAGCTTGGGAATATATAAAGGTTGTCGAATATTTACAATAATAACGACTAAAGCAGAACAAAGCACAACACAAGTGCTTTAGAGAGTATACATTTCAACGTTTAACAAAAGTTTAAACATGGAAACTGTTTCGTTGCTAGGCCACCTTTACGCAGGTCTCTATCGCCACTCGTGATCAGAAAGGTCAGGAAGATTAAGGTGAAGACTCTTGGGTTCACTGGGAGTCATTTTTTTGTTGTTCTTTCCACAACCTTTGTGCCTCTTTTTCAGGATTGATGATGAAGAAGCACCTTTAAAAGAAAAAAAACAACAACACTGAAAACCTCTGCAAATGTAGCCCACATATACAAAATCTCACAAAATACACCCCTCACATTTCAACAATCATTTTGATATATATTCTTAAGGAAAATACTATAGAAATGAAATATGGATATATTTTAGAGTAGTCAATAAGTTTATCTTAAGACGTGATTAAAAGAAGAATTTCTAGTATATTAAGTACAAAATTAGTGCATGAAAATAGAGCACATTGAGCACTTGAAGTACATTGTGGAAGTGTAGTTGTTTCCCACAAGCCAGTTTGTGACCCCAGAGTATATATATTTCCTCTCTAAAAATAACTCAACATACAGCCATAAGTGTCAAAATAGCTTGCAACAGAAGTGAGTACACCTAATGTTAAAACAGATGTATGTCATTTAATCATGCATTGCCATATATCCTATTCATCACATTCATGTTAGTATGAGATAATTGTACACATACCAAATTTGAACATCTCTAATACAATATACACAAATTTGCCCATGGTCCTGTCAAACAGACAAAAACATTAACATGATGAATAGGACATGTGGCAATGCATGGTTAAATGACATTCATCTGTAAGTTGTACTCACTTTTGACCTGCCAGCTATTTGGATAATAATGACCGTATGTTAAGTTATTTTAGAGAAGAGGAAAATCTATACTTCTCTACAAAGTAACATACATTGACTACTTTACAATATATCCATATTTCATTTCTGTAGTATTGTCCCTTAAGAAGATGTACTAAAATGAATTTCTGAAATGTAGGGGGTGTACACACTTTTGAGGATATTGTAAACCTCGCCTTCCTAGGTGTCTTTACATACCTTTGCAAAAATTCAAGCACTGATGCCAGTTCAGTAGGGTAGTGTATATTGAAACAGTAATAACTGGCTTCTAACATTAGGCAAGCGGCAGCGATGAATGTAGTGATGTCATCAGTCATTCACAATCTTGCGGTCCACACTGAGCATAAATCGAACAGCAGCATAGTAGGAGGGTCCTGTGGATACATTTCAATACAATAAAGTTATGTGCATGTAGCAAGGTATGTGTATTTACATATTTGACTCATTTGATCATAAAAATTGCAGTTTATTTAGTCCTGCCACTGAAAAACTATTTCACATAATATATTTTACACGTTCTACAACACAGATTACTGACTCCTTTTTACTAAGGTAAATCTAGTTTGAAAGTTTAGATACCCCCAAATGGTTAATAATTAAAAAGTATAAGGTCATTCACAACTATTACTTTAAGGCCAAATATGCAGAACATGTCAAAAGCAAATGATGTGTTCAAGTTTTATGTCTAATATTAAACAAGACTTGTGAAAAACTACCACAAAACACAGAAACGCTCATGATTTAGGTAAAATCATACAGTATTGCATCTAGGGTATCTAAACTTTTGAACTGAATTATTTTGTAAACTGAGTTACTAGTCTGTGTTGTGAAATATATGTAAAACCATCTATTATATGTGGTGCTCAGTTTGATCTGGGCAATCCTAATTAAACATATACTGTTTATATATGTAAAATATATAAACTTAAGATAAACTTAAATTTAATCATTAAAGCTTTGAGGGTGCTACTATATAAGAAGAAAACTTAAACTTACCACACACAATAATGCAAGGCGCCGGAGGCAGGTTGTCCAACTCTACACATCCTTTGCAAGGCTTGTCTCTCTTCTACATAATGAAGAAGGAGCTCTTTCTTTCTCATCAAAATAGAGAGAGAAGTAGAAGAATCATGTCTTTCACATCCTCTGAGCAACCATTCGTCTGTCCTCTCAAAACTTCAAGTTTTGTGACAGCCTGTAAGACACGCTTGTTCCTGGTTGCACAAACATTCCTCATAAAGTTCAACAGCCTGTTTCCTTTTCTGTCAATGCTGTTCAGGAAGGTCTCTTTCATTGGTATCCTGTATTGTGAGGTCTTTAAAGTGCACTTCCATTCCACTTTCCTGAAACAAAAATGGCCACTCCTCAGTGAGGAGTTTCATGTCTGTTCCATTGTTGATATCTTTTCGTTGACTGTAGTATGTAGACTTCATGAGAACCTTCACTTCCTCTTCATTACAGTCAGTTGTTTGTGACAGACTCCTCATCTTCTCTTTTTTCAACAGCTGACTCTCAGCAGTTTCACTGGGGCACATAAATCTAACTTCCCAATTAATGCAGCCACGTATGTATCTTGGACTGCAGCTCTTTTTCAGGTGTGACTTCCTCAGTGTCACATTCGCCTGTATCATGAATGCGCTTTTTATTTTTGGTGTGCTGGTCCTTCTTGCATTTTCGACTGGCTTGAAATTGTTTGACTCAAGGAGTAGTATCCAGGACTAATCACACCTCTCTTCAATCACATCTTGTAAAGACTTTGGATATTTGGCAACAATCCTTTTGATGGTACCTCTGTTAAATTCTTTCCCTACTTGGACAAGCACAACTTTCATTGCATGTTGCAACAACACATATCCTCACCATTTCCTACACGCAACCGAGGACTTGGCCTTTTTCTGTCTCTCAAGTGCCTGCATTAATTCTCAGGAACTTATTCCATGGGACTTCAAAGCTGTCCACCCAGTTCACAATAGAAGGAGAGGTGCTGAGAGAGGAGTATAAGAAGAACTCTGGGACAGAAAAGATCCTGGAGACGAACTGACTGGTTGCTCTGGGGTTTCAAGAATTGCAGCTGTAAAAAGTTGGACCAGGAATAGTTCAACCAAAATGAAAAACTACCATCACTGTTTATTATCCTATTGTTATTAAAAACAGGTGTTCATTTTAGAATGACAAAATAGTAAGTAAATTCCAAACTTGTTTTAATATGTTGAACAGTTACTTTACAGGATAGTCCACCCAAAATGTATTTTGTGTATATATTTTAATCACATTTTATTTTAACAGTGAGGAACTTAAAATATTATTGTGACCATTAAAGTATAGTCTACCCAAAATAAAAAATCTGCAATCAATTACTCACCCTCAAGTTGACCCCAACCTGTATATATTTATTTGTTTTGCTAGAAGACAACTAAAGAGATATTTTTGAAGAACGTTTTGCCTCACTGTTAAAATAAAATGTATTAAATATAATACATTACCAGAAGCATAACAAAAGCATTTATGCTTTTTTTAATAAAGGAAGAGGTCTTTGACTACAAAAGGAGTAGTTAATCGGTACCCTACACCCTGTCATCCTTTACTCGCTCAGATTGTTCCAAACGTGTATACATTTCCTTTGTTCTGCTAAACACAAAGGAAGATATTAGTAAGAGGCAGCTAAACTGGGGGAGTAAATGGGGATGAGACTGCTTGGTTACTTGGCAAATATCTTCCTTTGTGTTTAGCAGAATAAAGAATGTGCATACATGTTTGGAACAATTCGAGAGTGAGAATCGATAATTAATATTTGAAATAAAATTATCCTTTTTGTTAGGAATATAATATGGATTACGCCTTTAGAACAGAAATAATTTTCGGAAGCTTGGACGCTAGTAGCTGAAGCCATTTAGTTAGTATCGTTACCTGATTTAAGGTACCAAGATTTTAAAGTTGCTATTGGGGAGTTCGTACATATCAATGGCATTGTTAAGCTTGAATGTTTAGCCTGAATCATTCATTTCGAAAACACCAAAATAGGCTCACATGTTCATTCGAAACTTGAAGAAAATACAGATCACTCATCGTTAAAAGAAGTGCAGACACACATTGTGCGCTTAATGGAATTACTCTCATTCATTACATATGATGTTAAATATTGAAATTTTCTTCATTACGCAAAATATATTTGAAGTTCGATTATTCATGCAATGGAATGGTGAATGTACTGTTACATGCCAGCAGAAAATGAACAACTGCCTTTAATGAAATATGCAGTTTCAACTTACTGAGCTCGCTATGGTTTGTAACAGCGAACCGGCCTTTTAAGGCATTTCGTACATTACTTGCCGAGACTGTTTCTTCTCTGTGGCCCAGTCTGTGCTCACGCAGCCTTTAACAGACCAGCGCTCTGGTAATATGCAGTGCCGTTTTTCAAATTCTTCTGACAGATAAGCTTTGCACACTGATGCTTTCAGAGAGTGATATTGTGCTTTGAAATTCTTTGCTTTAGCACATTTTGTAACTGCAAGCCAGCCGGGTCAGCATTGGTTCACAACTCCGAGCAGCGACTAAACTTGCAATCAGTGCAGGGTAGTATCAGTAGCTTAGCTTGTCCATGTCCTTGCAGGTCATAAAGAAGAGATTTCTTGAAATATCACTGGCAATGAAAAGCTACAAGACAAATACTACAATATTTTTTAGTTGGAATAATCGTTAAACATACCATGTTTCACTTTAAAAAAACACACAGGACACAGGAAGAAGTCTTAGACTTGAGCCAGTAAAGCTCATCTACTGGAAATTACCGCACATACTTCAATGCATCAGAGGGCACTGTGCGCCACCAGCTATCAAGCCTGATTCAGAACTGAATAAGTGAACCATTTTTCGTTGATGAAAGTACTTCTGAGTAAAGGGCTACATCATAGAAGGCCACTGTAAACATGGTTTGTAGGCCAGGCATGCTCATTAGTGAACTATGAATTAAAAATTGACTGAGATGTTATACTTCAATGTGCCTTGTTGTTCAGATCGTAAATGTCTACTGCAGATTGGTAGTTCAGGAGCAGCGCCGAGAATCCTTCTGGATCTGCTCAGGTACCACCGTTATCGCGTCGCAGAAATATTCAGAAAGCACTTTCTGCAAAACCACCGTCATTACATCTTCAGTCTTCAGTCTCGCAACGAACTTCTTCTTCGTCATTACACTTGATTATCTTCCAGGCCTTTTAAGTTCGAAATTGCCTTCGGAGAAAACTTGTCATGGTCAGCAGCCTGCGCGTCTTTTTCTATCACGCATTACAAGTGACATGCGGGTTCGTATTCGATCTTATATGAGTGGTAACAGTTCGCAGATCAAATATACAGCCAGTACTTGTGCTTGTTTTTCGAATTATCGGGGTTCATCACCTCAAAAGAATTGATACAGAAATTAGTCTGAAAGACCTGACAAAGAATTGCTGTTTTTGTAGCAGCCTTCGTCATCGCGACATCACAAAAGCACGCTGCCCGTGCACGCAGCATGTACTGTGTGTTAATGGCTCTCGTTACGTCAGACTCAGAACACAAAAACAAAAGCCATCGAATATAGTAGGCAACAGATCTGTTTCATCTTCTTCAAGCGTAACTTTTGTGTTCTGCAGCCCGAACATCTTAAAAGCTTTGCCCTGAAAAATTGTTCATTGGTTCGGCGATTAATGCCGAAAAGGTCAGATTCTTCATCATACCACATTATCAATGCACTATTCGTTGGTTTCAAATCACTTTCAGAAATACACTCAATTTATTCTTAGCAGATGTTCGAACTTAGTTTCATGTATGAGCTATATCTCAACAATAGCTTGCAGGTGATGCCGGCAGAAGAAATTGTTCATGTACTTCGCAGAAAAGAGAAATATTTCGAGAAACACGCTGAAATTTTCGTAAGAGCGAATCTCGCCATCATCAGTTCACTAAATTCTTTCGTAGCCTTGATACGGTTCAGCTATATCGAGAAAATCGTCTTCATAATGATCTTATACGCAACCACAGAATACGACATGTGGGAGAACTATTCACTCACAGTAACGTGATGTCGTTATCTTCGTCAATGACATAACACGTCCTTCATGCTCCTAGCAGCTACGACAATATCGCTTACTGGCACCGGCACACAGACATCATCGCAGTCAGCCGGGCAGTGGCATTTGTAGTATTAACATGAATCTGCGTTATGTTTACGTTAAATGAGTTTTAAATGCTTCATATGAACGGTGTATTCGCGACATTTAGCAAGATAAACACGCGACGTGAAATCACGTGAAGCTTGATGTAAAACATGCTTGCGAAAGCTTGCAACGATATTCATTGCAAATAACAGTTAAACATTGTGCCCAGCAGCGTGCCAGCATATACCATGTTAAATTGACATCGCTTAAAAATTGCTTAATTCACCTGTTATCGCTGAGACACATTTATTGCGACAGTATTTCCCACGAAGCTTGTCGTTTCTTCAGTGCCAAGAAGAAGACCGTGAGATGCGCTGAAAGGTTTTCCTGCTGCCATCGACATTCAGCCAACAACCTGCCATGATAAGTTTATAATGAGCCGATGATGTTTAACCAAAGCTTTCGCCCCTTGTAATTCATTCTGATCAGAGTCGTCATATATTGAATTTCAGAGTTTATCAATAATACTATACGCTAAAAATAAAATCATCAATTTTCAGCAAAGAATATTCAATTTCTTGCAATCAACATAATAATGTTAAGTGAGGAAAAAGAGGTTTCCATCCACAATTGTTGTTGCACAAAAGACGACGCCCACACATGCCAAAAATGTTTATGTCCTCCTTTATAATGTCGCTTCATGTACTAATTGTTGTCACAAAATAGCACTGTTATTCGGTAATTTAAATGAGTAAACATAAGCTTGAGCAACATTAGAAATTAAATATTAGCCACCGTTATCTAAAACGGAGTATGGTTGTCAATGCGTTGCCAGAAATGGCAGTTATGATTGCCTTTCTACGCTATACATTGGCATCAGCCGGAGATATATAGTCAGTCGGGGCCAGCAGAGTTTTCATGGCAACAGAAATTACTGCATTTTAATTCAAAGATTATCATTTTAAGTTTTTAATGTCATTTTAGGGTCATTATCGTCATAAACTCGCAGAGTTCAACATGCTGAAATTAAGGTTCCGTAAGTGTATAAAGTTCGGTTTTATCACCAATACCAATGATAGTCAATGCTGCCAGCAGTCAAATGTTCGCCAGGCGTGGAGTTTAGGCTGCGCGATGTCAATCAGGAGCTCTATTTCATATCAAATTAGTCACATTTCCCACTCACTCAAATATCAATGTTTTCTGGAGTTTGTTCTGCCGAAATTCTGTTATAATGCATTTCGTTTCGATGGTAGAATGACCAGTATACGTACTAAATAACGCGCTTAGTGTGTTTTTTCAATCTCCGTTCTTTCATTTGACTCATTTCGTAACGCTTATTGTTTTAAATTCTCTTTTGTTAGGGAGTCAGCAGAATAATTTAAAGCAGATATCAGCAGTAGTCGTTGTTAGTTTATTTGAAAGTTATTGTTAAAGTTCCCGTACTTTTGTCACATGCTCATCGTATGCATTAGCGTTGAACAAATTCTATTTCTTAATTAACACATTTCAACAAGATGATGAGTTAAATCAGGTGTTTTATATTATTCTTTTTAAAACATTAAACTAAAATATTTTGAGACGTGGGCTGTGAGTGACCGGGAGTTGGGAACACTGGTTTACACATGCTTGAATAAAGGTCTTCATAAAGCCTGATTTGGATCAAGATGGCTGCAGGTTGAATAGTGAGTATGAAGACAAGGCTTATTTCTTTAAAATAAAAATCAGTGTACATCTAGCAGATATTACTTCACTTCTTTAAATTTATCAGTGGGTTTGGTAGCGAACAGTTTCTTCATGTTCGTTATAATCTGTACTATGTAGCTCCTCAAGATGAATTGCTCCGAATTGCCTGACACGTTTTCTTAATGTTAATTTATCGATCGTTCTTTACGTTGTCATCACACATGCTGACTTATTGCTGGGCTAAATAGTTAGTCTCACATGGAGATTCACACAAAATACCTATAAAACACAGCCACATGTTTTTTGCACATGAAGAACATGGTACCACCTGATCACATGTGAAACACATGAAATTCATGTCTTAGCATATTGTTAATAATCAGTTAACAAGTCAGAGTTTTCATATAGTTTTTAATCGTGTAACCAAACTGGGGGTTTTTTCATCGTACATCTTTTACAGTTATGACATGTTTGAATACTGTTTTATCTCGTGCATATATGCTTCTTACCGTTAATTTCCCACGCATAAAGTGTAGTAAAAACAGTGCAGATGAAAAGTTAGCAAAGCCGAGCAGTAGCAAGAACGTTCTAACGTTCGCGAAACATTATTAGTTAATAGGACTGGAACATTTCAAAAAACATTTATTTGATTTAAAAACGCCTGCTTGGAAAGACTTCAGCAGAAATGATCGTCACTTCAAAAACTCAGCCCGAGGCAAACTCGGGAGAGGGGAACCGCACTGTTTTCTCGGCGCACACATTAATCATATCTGTTTTACCCACTTGGTCATACATGAAACATTAATACAGCTTCAGAAAATAAACTAATTATAATATGGTTAAAATAAGATTAATTGTCATCCACCACAGATTTATTGACCACTGATATCTTCCCTCATCTGTCGCCAGATTCTCAAACAGCAGGTTGGTCCTGTAGAGAAGCTAAAATGGAGTGTAATATTGAAGTCAAATGATTTTTCTGTTCTTCTGTTCTGAGAATTATCTACAATTAACATGGTCAGACATTCTGCAGTTTATAGTCTCAGTATTTTTCTTTGTGACACCTCTATTATTATGAAGTTATTCAATACAAATGTAG
Organism: Puntigrus tetrazona; assembly: GCF_018831695.1. Taxonomy (NCBI): domain Eukaryota; kingdom Metazoa; phylum Chordata; class Actinopteri; order Cypriniformes; family Cyprinidae; genus Puntigrus; species Puntigrus tetrazona. The sequence continues at coordinate 1,854,568 of NW_025047681.1, forward strand.
CAAATGTCATCAATGTGCTTTTCTGTATGAATAACATGTTGTTAAGTACAGAGCTGTCAATTTTCAAGTTAAAACATCTATTATGTCGGTCAGCCATCTGCCCATGTTAGTGTTTTTTATCGTTTCTGGATGCTGCACTAATTACTGTTCAGTTGGTGCTGCTGTCATTCAGTGTCTTCCAAGTGCCAGTTCACTTGCTCATATCCTTTTGTATTGTTGCTGGGCACAAAGCATAAAAATTATCATGATCATTCTCACCAGAACTCGAACACAGACAACTGGTGTTGTTGCTGTACTCTAGCTCACGGCACCAGCTAATGCATGCTTAGTGTTCTGGTTCCAGGTAATCACTGGGAGCAACAAATGTTACTGAATGGTGTGTTACAGAGATTTGCGTTAGAAAAATTGATTTTAAAAGCAAACAGAGGTCCGATTTTAAATGTAGATATGGTCATGCACGTGTGCTTTTCCGCTGTCAATGTTGTACTGGTTGCGTGTGGTTCTAAAGCCAGCAATCAGTCAGGTTTTCTTCAGTTGTAGAAGATTCATTATTTTCCATTATATCATTGTGCAAGATCCATGGTAAGTTAAACTCCAACACTGCATTGTGGTCTATACACAGTTGAAGAATTGCTGCTTTTATTGACATCTATTTTGTTAAAATCCTCCAGCATCAGTCAAACAATATTACATTGCTCGACCGTATTGAAATGCCCCTTGCAATATATTGCATTTCACCATTTTTCTTCTGACGTTGATAGGAGACGGGTTCGTTCTGCGTAAACAAGCGTATCCTTTCCAATTGAAGATTCGATCTGAAACAGATGCGTCAGAAGACAAAGAATGACCGCCAGCTGCTAATGATGGCATCTGATATTCGTGAGATGCCGTTCTCCCCATGCCAGGAGCGTACGACAGGCGTATGTTCTCATGCCGAAGGGCATGACGTTCAACTTCGTTCTTTCCATGTTTCAAACGGGCTGCATTTTCGGACCATCTTTCTTTGTCGATAGTCCACAATGCAACTACGCAGGAAGGCAAGGGCAACATAAATGTCGCCGCTCAAAAATTAGCACGCGATCAGATTGTCATGCTGAGTCCCAGAGTTGGCAGGCATGGGATGGGGAAATCGTCGCATCAACGTTTTCTTCTCAGATCTCGTCATCGTAACCAGTTAGTCTTCAACTGTTCAAATGCCGGTCAGAAACAACGCAGCTGGGTGCCAGGTAAGTCCCAACATTTTTTATCGCGGTGACTTATCTTTAAGTAGGGCTTGCAATCATGCCAAAACATTCACCGGTCAAATTCCAGCGGACAGGTTTGTTTATTTTCTTCATTCCTTCTGCCTGTTTTTTCTGTAGTCTTTTGGTGACAGTTGGTTGACGCGAAAGGTTGCACTGTTTCGCATTGTGCTTTTGATTCTTTGTTAAGGGCAACCATGTGCAGAGCACACACACAGGCTTCACAGCCCGTTATTAATAATGCTCTATCATCTTCGAGAAGCTTCGACTTCCAGCTTCACTCCGTGTTCATCATATTATGAAAGTGTCTTTTTTTCAAGATGATCTTCGCGAGGTGATAATTTGAAAATATGTATATGAAAGACGTGCTGACTTCGAAAGACAGAGTGTCATTTGCTTCTATGGAGGGAGTCGATAGAAACTTCCCCACTTCACAAGCAAGATCAAGGCAATTTCTTGTTGCCTCGTGAAGAAATCAAAGCATTTCATGTTAAACTGGAGATTCAAAGACAGTCAGGAGACTCATCGATAAGAATCTTCATGCATCCTTGCTCACTTCATCTAGGGCATTCAAGCCCTGATAAGGCTGCTTCACTTTGAGTTTAAAAGTGGGGAATGCAAAGAGCTTATCAGAGACGCTGAATGTAGCTGTCGTTCCAAATCCACAACAAAGTCTTCATTGGCACCGAGAGATCCTTCCTGGTGTTGAGTTGTCGCAGTAAGTATTGTTGCTTCTGAGCGTAGCGCATTTGATGCATTACGGGGATTTCACCAGCAATCGCCCTATAAAAACTAAAACTGCTTTCGATTGCGAACTCACCGGTCATCAATACTCTCGACAATCATCGCCGGTTGCCTTCAGTATCCGCTTTCCAAACTTCCCAAACACTCTCGCCAAATCTGGCAGACAGGCTGAGGTGCCTATCTGTGTGCCATACTCGCCTCATTCAAGAAGAATTGTTTTATCATCTTCTGTTCATCCCTCTTCTTTGAAGATCAGTTGCCTTTCCAGCAAAGACACTGTAGTTCAGGTGCAGTTGATCTGTGTTATATTTTCACCTGGTTCTTTCACAGCAAGTCAAACATTATCCGGTTTTTTATTGTGTTGAATTTACTAGAAGCAACGTTGTTATATTGCGTTCAGTGAAACGAGGTCGAGTTCACGATACTTTAAATTTCATACGATATTATGTTTCAAAGCCGCATGATGACGTGATGCGGCACGCAGTGTTTACTAAACTTCATAACTTTTCGGTTGTTTTCTCCTTCTAAAAGCTAGCATTACCCACCGCATTTATGTTGTTTTCTTCGAATAAATCTCATATTGAGCAATACATTGAGGGATATTCTTCTTTGTTATCGACATAAGACAACACAGTATTTTGGCATCGAGCCAGTAATATTCAAATTCAGTAAAGTAGGTTCGCTTCAGGCTTTATCTGATTATATTTATGAACGGTGAGACATTCTTTCAATCAGATTTTTGTTGTGGTATTAGCCAAGAAATTTTTCAGGGCATTATCTTGGTATAAATTAGTGCTCTGAGTTGTGCTGAATAAGCTCAGCCATAGATTTGATTATTATTTTCGTTTCGTTTAGTTCATGGTGAAGTTGACTAATTTTTCACACGGCTGATACTTGATGAGCAGCTCAGAAATATTCGCAGCCTGCTTGTAAATTGTAGGTGAAAGACATGATGTAGTTGCCCAAAGAACAAACAAAGCCCATGCTGGGCAGTCTCCATAAACAATAGAATTATTTGCCTGTTTGATTACTGCTAAACACAAGTTTGGTGATAGTACTCAGCATAGTACCACTGCAGATTACATTGACAGTTTCAGATTTGTTATCAAAGGGAGGCTTCCGAGGAGTCATTTGGTCAGGTTGTTTAAGTTGAGTTTTGTTTCTGGTTCGCCATTGTTATATTTCGTTTTTGTTGTTTTTGTTGGTTCATTTGATTCCGATTTGCGGTATTTGTGGTACAGTTTAGAATCTCATATCCGCGCATATATTTCTTTTGCAAGATTTAGTGGCCTTCACGTGAAGTTGGAATTATCACTGGTGGTAGACACTTCAGACTGATTTTCTGGTGCCTTCGTTTATGTCAGATTACGTGGTTTTTCTGGAGCTTGAATGACTCGGAGCAAATAACTTTTCATTTCTCATAGCACAGTGATGAAAGCAGATGAGTTATTAATCTATTCACTGTTTTCAAATATCTGCACACAGTAACAGGTTATTTCAGATTATTATTTTGTCGCTTCACTACGAAGTCAATCTTTCATTTGTTGAAAGTTTTATTGTTATTATGACTGGCTATTGATTGGTTGCATTTCTCGAATGCAGTGAATTTTTAATTTTGATCATGGCTCAACAGCTTCCTTGCGGAGCATAATGGTGGTTATCGCCAGGGACTGTCTTCGATTCAAGACGATCCTTTAGGCTAGGCTTTTTGAGCTGATATCCACCTTTTGTAACAGGTTTACCGAATGATACGCTGCTTGTTACGTGTTCAGTGACAACGCAATAAGAGATAATCCTGGTTTTCGCGCCAAATTAATGTTATAGCTGGCTCCATTAGCAGAGCGCTGATACGCAATTTTTCGCGTTCATTCGTTGTAAGTTTCGTTTCCAGTGGAAAAATCGGCAGCAGGAAATCATGCTTCCAGCTAGCCCCGTCTTCAACTGGCTTTTTCTCAGCAGTGCAGGCCGAATATAAGTCTCGTTCATCGCGTCAGCAGCGACGCGCCGCCCAGAGTGGAGCCCAGGTCGCCAGACAATGTCCTAGATGAGCGACCTGAGATGAGCACGCGCTCTCTCATCGCCAGCTTATGCTCATCGCACTTCCTGTTTCACGTCATCGCCGTTTCATCCGATCATCACAAAAATTAAATGTGGCAGCCATTTTATCAGATGCCTTGTGCCTTAACGTCGAATACTTTTGCCGCCGACACTAGCACGCATACTGTGCGGAAGTGTTGGCAGTTCTCGAACATGATGTGCCATTTTCAGCTCAAAGTAAGCTGGGACCATTATTAGTTCTTTGGCAGACAGTTAATTGTGTTCTCTCACTCAGAGGCACACATTGTTAGGCACACGCACTCGGGACATTGCCAAGTCTTTTTGGGCAACTATTTGTGAATGGTAGCTACTTCTGTGACGGCTGTCCTTCGTAGCCTCTGCAGAGATGGGAGGCACTGCTTAGTGTTTGCCATCGTACAGGGTATGATCTCGCCAGATGACTGTCACATGTGGGCAGATCCATTCTGCCCCAGCCTGTGCTAACTGGGAACATAAAGAGCAAGTTTGAGACAGTGCCAATTCAGTTTTCTTGCACAGTCTTCCAGCAGAGATATGAGTTGGACACATTGCAGCTGTTTAATATCTTACTGACTTGAAAGAGTTTCGTTACAGACAAAGGCCAGAGGTTGATGAAACAGCAGAATTCTCTGACAACGACATGGCCTTTTGCATCAACATAGATAGGATTATTTGTTACACTGGGTAATTTGTGCCGAAATGTAAGGTCTGTATTTTCAAGCTGATCTTACATATTCAATCCAGAAGTATGTGAAACTCCAGCATCATGCACATCAGCTTTCTTCTGGATGCAGATGAGGTTTGATTTGACTAGCCCTGAATCACTATCTTCTGGCCATGTAGCACTCTATAGGTGACAGATAGTGTGTTCTCCTTTCCATGGTGTTTCATCTTCTTCAAAGGTCACTGTCTGTACTCTTCTGGACCAAAGAAGTGCTTCTTTCTTACATTTTACACTTCTTTCTTTCTTCAGTTCGTTAACTGAGTGTCAATCAAGTTGGTCTTTCATATGGCTTTCAGATGTCAAATATAGTAGCCCTTGTGTTGGGCATCGTTCAGCACTTCACATTATTTCTTTCTTTCTTTCTTTCCTTGCTTGATTTATTACTTATGACACCTGATTTTTGTCTTCAAAAATGATTTTCAGTATTTATCACAACATTTTTTTGTGGAATTGCAGAGATGAAGAGCTAGAGTCACTCTTTTTCGCAGGCAGACACATTAGGCTTCGCATTACAGTACAGATGGATAATGTTCAGCATACTGCAAAAGTTAAATCAAAGATTTGAAGGAAAGAAGTGGAATGTTAGTGCAATGGCATGTCATCAATCACTCGAAACCAATCACTCGATTAGGTCTGATTGAGCATGCATTCACCAGCGCCACAAAAATCGTTCGTTCTCGCTACTTGGGCATTTTCACTGCAGTGAGACATGGCACGCAATGAACCTGCATCCGGCAGACGTAATTACCGATCGCAAAAGATTTGCAAATCGTAAATATTAAAAGTTCAATTTGATTAAGATTTCATTTTTGGTCTCTTTAATATGGGAGCACAATGCAAACTGTTGTAGCCTTACACTGTTCCTGTAATACCAAAGTTTACAAAGTTCGTAGTAAAGTTTGCCAAATTTAGTTTGCTTCATATCATTCATTGTGGTGCGCATAGAGTTGTTAATCAGAGTCGGCTAAACCGATTTATGACCCGATCAAAGTTGCATCATATATGTCATAGGTCACAAGAAGAATTTGTTTCTCTCAGAAATTACTTAAACAGTGAATTCAGTTTTTTTAAAACTAAAAATGCTTGTTACAAACGACACTCCAGCCAGAGACACATAGCACTCATGTATAGCAGTTTATTACACAGATATTCGGGATTTAGGCAATTGTAAATAATGGGAACTATTCAAAAGAAATATTTAAGTTGGAAGAGTTACATGGTTTTGTATGAGAAAAATAGTGGTATAATTCATTTTTGCGAACTATTCCTTTTGCTATGAGTTTTGTCTTCAGTGAGCTTTACCTTCACTTAACACAGCGAGCATACATAAGAGTCACAGTGCATATGAGTTTTAAGAAGTGAGGCACATAGTAGCATGCCAGAGTTGGACTCTGTAAATAAGCCTGCCCTGAAAGCTTAGCTCTCAGTTATACAGTGCTGGGCTTCTTGCCTTTGGGTAGTATTATTTGCAGGTGGATGTGGAATATACATAATACCTTGTTTGCACGTATTACCACATATGTGTTCTATTACATGGCTCACATGTGTTAAGTGTTAAAAGGACAAAATAAACATTTGTTTACAAATACCTAACATAGTTGTGCTGTGACGTTATATTGTCATCATTGCGGCGCTTCTGTTGTCACAGATTTTCTCCAGCTGCAGATTACACTATTGTTGGCAAAACATCACAGGGACAACAGAGTCAGTGCTGTAAAGGTAATGGACATTTTCTCATTTTCAGTATTTCAAGAAACATATTAAATATGTGTTATTAGCATCACGCAGGTACTGGCTATTTCCGATAGCGGGCAACAGAAGGAGATGAAGAAAGTGGATGAGGTAGCGAGTTTAGTGTTAGCCTCTTGAAGGTGGCAGCTAATATGATTATCATTATGCTGTAATACTTTCAATGCCAAGACTTTTAGCCAACAGATCAGAATCACTTTAGGCAGCCAGGTACAGCTTGACACACGAGTAACATTAGCACAGAGCTTAGTGCAACATGATAAGGCAATAAAGAGACTATATACAAATAAAATAAACAGCAGAAAATCTAAAACAGATTATAACACTAATAGTGTCCATAAGTCATGACATTGTTCACCAGGTTCTGTTCGGCTGTTTGAGAACAGTGCTTTCAGAATGTCAGAGCCGGCAACAGCTCAAAGATGGAGGTGTTGATGTGATGGGTTCAGAGCGCTTCTTTCACCTTGTTTACTCCGATTGCAGCCTCTGGCAGCGGGGAGGTTGTATCAATGATTTTCAATTTTCTAACTGCCAGATTGTTGCACTGTTTTTGGTTACTCAATAAGCAAATACCGGTTTCGCCGACAAGCTTACATCTATATGCATGTTATTCGAATGGACTGAAACAGACCGACTACTTATCAGACTTCCTGTGTGATCGACACTTATCGACAAATACAGTCATTAGTTGTTATGTTTATAAATATAAAACATTACAACAACATTGCAATATTTGTGTATAATGTATTTCAAACAATTGCAGTAACATGAGACATACCAGGAATTTTCTATAAAGTAATTCCATATTTTGTCACTAATAATAGTCAGAATTATAGCATTGTAAAGAAGATGAATCTCATAGATTGCTTGCTAAAGAGCAGGGCTCTCTTCTCGGATGATAACAGACACAGAAATAACATGTAAATATCTCATTATATAGCTTTGCTCTAAATTCCTCGGCAGCAGCAGAGAAAAGCTGGTGAAGCTTGAATGCGCCATCTCTACACCTTTTCTGCTCTGCCCAAGAGCGAAAACACACAAACCTGCTCAATAAACAGCGCTCAAGATATTTGATGGAGCTGAGATCTATAGACACATTTATTCGCTGTTAGGTTTGCATAAAACATTACAACAACATTAATTGTATTCGGCAAGAGCCCGAAGAAATCTCCAAGAAAGTCGAATAAGAACAGGCCTACCGGAAACATGTTGAAGTCGAAGTTTATATGCTTCAGTGAGTACACAGAGATTTAAAACAGGGAATTTAGCCTGGTATTGAATTTTTCTTTATTCTCGATTTGTTTGGCATTTAGCAAACACTCAAATGTACAGGTGATATGTTGTGCCCGAACAAAGGCACAGTTGCACAGATCGTTATCACATTTCGACTTGAACACTTAACAGATGTTCAAGAACAAAGACAAAAGAGTAATCGTCTCAAGCTTAGCTTCGTTTGTATCGTAACAGGTCGTACATTCAGCTTATACTGTTACATTGGAATTGTGTTTGCTTTTATGAATTTGTTATACGGTCATTCTTCCTTTGAGAGTTCTGGGTCAAAACTCCTCTGAGTTAAATACAATTTTAAACACAAACACAATGAAAAACAAAATTTAAGGTAAAAATATAGCATATTATATAAAATTGTAGATGAGCTCATATCGAATGGTATGTTGACACAGAAATAAACATGTTTAGTTCGTGAGGTTTAAGGGTAATGTTCTTTCTGGCTGAGCTAAGTCATTTCTTCGTTGGCAGAGTGTCATTTGCTGAAGGGAATACTGCAGATCTGAGGTAGCACCAGCAGAAAAGTAAGAAAGAGAATTGCTATTTCGATCCATACAGCTGTGCTCTGTTTCTCCAATGCCTTCTCCGAACTATTTCAGTCATTTTGGTGGCCTAATGTTGATCAAGAACAACTTGTTGGTTTGTCTGCTCGTTGATCTCTTTACCTTGGTGCAGCATCAGGCCGATATACCTTCATAGGCTCCCTGTATTGCAAGTGAATGTTCAAAGCCACTTCGTTCTGCAAATCACAGTTCAGAGAAGCAAGAGTAAACCAGATAGTACTCAGGGTTGTTACGTCATTAGCTGTGTTTTCTGACAGAATTCAGATAAGTCCAGGGTTCTGCCATCACCAGCAGTGGGATCGTCTAAGAGTTTCTGACCAACATGTCAGGCACAAGTGAATCTTGTGATGCAGCCATTCCTCCTTTTGTGGTAGGAGAAGAATCTATCAAATGTAGAGGGCTATGTGCGTGTATTTTCTTCGATAGTTAGTTGCTAAGTTGTGCAGGCACTGCCATTGATCGAATAGTAGGGATGATGGTTACAAAGCTCCCACATGTCTGTAGTAGTGCTGTCAGGAGGATCCCACACCACCGAGTTTACTAAGAATTTTGGGAGAGATGATGTTTCTGCGGAGACACACTTCATCCTTTCTTTCTTTCTACGAAGTAAAGGAGAATTACGGCATCATTTTGATCATAAAGCCGTTGTACTCATGAGGAATTTTACTTCCACGGAGTCGACGGCCGGTTATTCTTTCACGTTGAATGTCATTGCTCGAATGCAATCGTCATATCGGGGAGGCTGACTGGTTGCAGAAGCGCAATCTGCGTAACATCAGAAGCTGGGAGAGCTGTATCGTTGCGGCATGTACTTCGTTGCAGCATTCCATCAGAACTTCTTTAAATAAAAAAGACAAGAACAGTTTGATCGGGCGTGTTACCCAGAGAGCCTCGCTACCGAAGGAGGTAGGAGTAAACAGTCGCCCAGTTAGAAGCAGCTTTCTTTGACATATTCATCAATTTAAGAATGTCGTTTCGAGTTCAGCTGTGTGATGTTCATGATGACATGTAATGTTGCCTGATCATGTCATGATGACCGAAGTTCTCTTTTATGAAGAGTCTTCAGATTGCGTTTTGATAGTTGCTTCGCAGTGGCCTCGCTGTCTAGTTCTCAGCTACGCGGGTGAGAGTGTTAAAAGAGAATCAAGTACAGCTATCGTTAAATATTCGCACAGAGTAAGAAAGAAAATAAATGATTATTGAGAAGTTTGTTGCAAAAATAAATAAAATAATAATAATAATAAGAATAGCTAATAAATAAAATAAATAAAACAAAAATCAGTCCGCAAGCACAAGGGTTGTTCCTGCTTTTCTGACTCCAATATTGTTGTCTCCTTCTTTCCTATTTCTGTTTGCTCTCCCTCACAACCAAGGCTTGTCTCATAATCCATCCACTGTTCAGTACGCCGCGTTACATAGTACAGCTGTTGTATAGCAAGCCAACTCATTTATTTTTCCTTGATTTATTTGCGCCAGCTCGTTTTATACGATGAGAGTTTGGTTAACAAAACTTCTTTCACTTCAGCTCCGTTCCGTGAGCGTGTCTTCGATCTGAGTCACGCAGTCAGGTGGTCTTCATTCGGGAATGAACGCGACAAAGACATAGTTGTCTGTTCAATTCAGTTTATAGCTTTTTGTTAATGGTACATTGTTCTAAAGCAGCCGCACGTTAAACACACATTGTCAGGATGAACATATCATAAAGAAAAAATTTCGATAGAATTGTCATTAAGAGAATTAATTAACGGTTCATCCAGGCGGTTGTTTTCGACGTCATCGCAGCGTCATCTTCATGGTCTGAGAGAAGGCACTGACGTTCGGGATGTGCATCCTAGGTAGAGACAAAGGATAATAGCTTAGCAAGCCATTCATACTATTGGGAATCACAATGGGCTGTAAAGCATTAGTTTATGCAGTCTATGAGCATGCTTGGCCAAGACAGCGTCCCCAGATTTCAACCGAGAGACTGATCCTGTCATTGGCAGTGAAGTGTTATTCCAGGAGCTGGTGCCAAATGTGAAATGCAGGAATTACCAGGAGCCCTGAGTTTGAGTATCTAAAGAGCGCAAAGACACGGTCAGGCTTAGACAGTGCTGGTCAGCAGCAAATGGGGGCTAAACTATTTAGAGCTCAGGTCAGTAACAGTATGTTATATCAATCTCCGGAAATAACAGAAATAGTGGACCAAGATGCATGATCATATTTCGTCCCGGTAGTACTGAAGCGGCAAGCCACCAAGCTTCGAGTTCAGCGAAAGAAGACATAGTAATTCAGATGTATGAACTACGAATTCATCTTTCTGCACTATAGCAGTATGCGTTCGAGTTTAGCAATACTTTCAAGATGCATAGGCAGTGATTGTAATACGAGCATATGGCGCGCCTTCGGTTGACAGGTTGCCGTCCAATATCACACCTGCCTTAATCAGCCGGAGTAACATTTAGTACATCCATCTAATTAGTTTGAGCCAGAATTTGCTGCAAAGCTATTTTTTTGGGTCGACAAGAGCACTTCTGTGTTTTGTTAGCTTAATAGAAGAGGTTTCTGTCATTCAGCCTTATGTTCTTTAACACACTCGTTAATTTAGACATTTTTGGCACAGGTTTAGATGAAATAATAGCTGTGTGTCATCTGCATAATCATCGTGAGTTCAATTCTCGTGCTTTCTGGTCATCAGCCTTAAAGGGCATGCAGGCCAAGAATAGTAAGGGAAACAACTGATCTCTGAGGCACACCATTACTTGCTGGTATTATACAGAGCTGCCTGTTATATTCACAAATTGACAGGTACATTTAAACCATTCTTGTGCCTCTGTCTCAGTGCACAGTCACCCAGAAGAATACATGATTTATAGCACAATGTAGCAGTGAGATCCGGTCAGGCAGTCACCTGATTCCCTTGTTTGTTGTTTTAACTGACATGCTTGCGCCTGTGCCTGCCTTCTCATTGCAGCCTAATTGTTAATAGTTTCAAAGTCGTCTGTTAATTGTGTTCATTTCTGGTGTATATAAACCTTCAGCCCAGAAACGACGTCAATGGATTATCAAAAGTTACAAAAGCCGCAACGTTATTATCACCGGGTCGTTACCTATGTTTACTCAGTTTGCAGTTTGTTCAGCCAACGTCTTTGTTTATTTCAGTTTCGAATTGGGCCCGTTGCTGAAATGACGCCACCTGAGAAATCATTTAAACGCGACAGACAACTTACCATACCATGGCAAAGCGGCGCTTTCTTTGTTTTGGGTTTGTTTCACGATTCTCTGTAACTAATTAGCCTCTCCTGCCGGTTAGAGATCGTCGAGGGTTACTGGTTTAGACGCCATTCTCGCTGGTTTACTGCCGCTTTCGACGTTAGTTTACGCTTCGCTGATCATCACTATTGTTTGCCAAAGCGTCCGACGCTCGGAGTTCGCCAGCATATCGCGGGGTGCTGGTGTTCGTAACTTCGCCGCTGGCGTAAGCGCTGAGGACAACGACACCAGCTCCTGCCTCCAGACATTCAGAACCTGCCTGTCAGTTTCACAGCCGCGCGAGGTTAGCCTGTGCTCAGGAGGGCGCATCGCTAGTCGACGACACGAATTATCGCTGAGAGCAGCGACAGAAGTTGGCGCCATCGACTCGAAGCCGACAGTGACAGGAGCCAGTGCGAGGTTATCGAGCTGCGCCGCCGCCGAGAAGCAGAGCGGGTGGCTCACCACCGCACATCGGCCGATGAGCCGATCAATTACCTGGGCCGCTGGATCTAAAAAGAGAATTGATGACGACCGACTTCCGACTTGACCAGCACTTGCCTCGAGTCGCTGGTTCCGCCAGTCGCCCAGCAAGTCGCCAGTCCTGCCAGTCGCTCGTTAGTCTTCGCTGGTCTCAGCCGTCTCGTTAGCCGCTGGTGCCCGCGCCAGTCGTCAAAGCACTCACACTACCAGTCGTCTGTGCCAGCCCGCTGTTCGGGCCAGCCGCCCAGCAGCTCGCTAGCCACGCCCGCCAGTTAGCTCGTTATCCGCCAGCCGTTCTGGCACTGCAACAGTACTTCAGAGACGCCTCAGAGTTTTCCTCCTCACAGTTCTTCAGTGTTCGCGCCTCGAGCGCTTCCCCAAAGTTTAGTACGGCGCTCAGCGCCTCAGTGCTCACCGAAATGCTTCTCCCCGTGCCTTCAGTGGTGGCCACGCCTCGCAGCGCCTGAGCCTTCCCACCCTCCACTTAAAGAGACCATGACGAAGGGATTCTGCCAGCCTCGCGTCATCTCGCCATTTGCCCAGCCGTTCATCGCCGCCAGGGTGGGACGACCGCGCTCGTCTGCTTCGGAACCGATTCTCCTTCGCCAGTCGTTTCAGCTTAGCTCCTTCTTCTCCACGCGGTCCCAGTCCAGCTTCATCAGGCTCTTCGCCTCTTGTTCATCGCCGACATCGCGCCGCTCGATTTTCCTTCTCGCCCTTCATTTCTCCGTCGTTTCAACAAAGCTCTCCTTCGCTCAAATTTTTCACGCTAGTACCGTTAGGGCTTCAACGCCGCCTTCTAAACAACGCTAAGTCGCGCGCCGCCGACTAGCTGCCTGACGTCATCTGCCGGGCTGCCCGTTTTCATAATTGCGCTTCAGTTCCGTCGCCGATCATTGAGCGAGCAGCTTTCTTCCATTGCTCTCCTTCTTTCGGCCTACGATCACATGGCTGGCTCGAGGCCTTCCGCTCGTGACTTCCTTCCGTGTCTTCGGTTTCCTCCTCTTTCATAAACACTGACTTCACTGTTGTCTCTCCTGAAATGCTCTTAGCTTCCTCTGCAGGTATTCTTGTTCAGTTGTTGTTTTGTTTATAAACAGCTTTAGGTGACGTTGACCTTCCAGAGAGTGGGCATTATGTCACACTCGGGACTTTTTGTTGCCAGTTTTGTCACCCGAACAGCAGCCTGTGCTTGCCTTCTCATTGTGTTTAATTGTTAATTGTTTTCAGACGTGTCTCAGCATTTAGTTCATTTCAGTATAACTTGTAAATTGAAAAACACGGGTTGTTGATTATCAGCCAGTTAAAACATGGTCAGCAAAGAGCCAGTTCCTCTACATGAGTTTTCACTAGTTATGAGTTTGTTCAGCTACTGCCTTGTATTTATTTGTTAGTTTTGTCTAAATTGTTGTTTATTTCACGCTTCTTCCCAGAAATTACGAAATGCGACAAAAAGTTTGAGCAGTGTCGACAGGTTATTTGCATCTATTTTACAGTGGTTACGTCTAAAGGCTGGTGTCTATAGCGGTCGTTAATTCATTACAGAGAGTTTAAAGATATAAGCGAAATGATCAGCATGTCATCGTTTCAGAGCAAAAGATATCTGGTCTAAAAGACGATGGTTACGTTTAAATAATTACTCATCAAGCTTACAGCAGTAGAGTTGAAGGTTTATTACATTTTGTTTAGCTCAAAGATGATAATAATTTGGTGAAAGAAGGCTTGGGTCATCTGGAAATCACCATAATAAGTGCTCTACTTTATTGCTCGTTCGAAATAAATCACAAATTTCTTTGCAAACTCCGCTATGTCTTCAAGATACAGATAGAGAGATACAGATTTCTGTTGTATCTATACATAACATTACATCAAGCAGTTCGCGCAAGTTATATAATTCCGTTCTTTCGAGTACATTAAGCTTCCCGGACGATAGATAAAGCCCAACACCTTCATTTCAGCTTCGATCGGGCACCGCGGTTTACACAAATACTTTAGATGGATATTTAAACTTATTAGTTCAGCCATGTTTCCTCGTCAGAGATAGCCGCTTCGTTCGTACCACCATTTACAACAAGAGATTTACGCCACAATGATTTAGGAGATCAAACTTTAAACACAAAGCCGTTGCTGATCGTTTTATCCTTTTTGTGCCTGATCGCTCAGGTTATTTTCTGTTGCTCGGCGCAGGGATTTACTGATTGTTGTTCGGATTTTTCGCGGGACAGAACATTAAAGCTTATGCGAGTAACACATACATACTGCGTCAATGCTGTTAAAATGCAGAGTCACACACACAGTGGAAAGCGCGTGAGATGTTGTTCAGTATTGGCACTGGGATGATTATCTCCAAGACGAGTTAGTTCTAGAACGCTTCTCTGCAAAGAATCCTACTATCGGGTCAAAGAGCAGCTTCGTTCCTCTTACAATATAAAGAACAACCATTCATTGAAACCAAATAGTTTTACCGAATCCTTCAGCCCCATGACGGAGCAAAGAAAACCGACAGCGACACGGCGCTCAGGCGGGTGCCGCGATTCCTCCACCACTTCACGCCCTTCAGAACCCGACCATCGCTGCCGACGTCGCAGGCTCCGCTGGCGTTATAGCGCCGTCTTTCATTTCGCCTTCGCGATCCGACGACAAGCGCCCGGAGCATTGAAGACTTCGCCCGAGCTCTCCGCAGCAGCCAACAGCGGCAGGCAACCAACCCTGGCCATTGCGGTTCTGCATCACCGTACGGAGCCGGAACCGCCGGGCTTCTTACCTAAGAAGAAATCCTCTGAAAGCTGTGCCGAGGATAACATGAACCTCGATCACATGCAGCCGCACTTCCCTCCACGTTCTGGATCGCACAGACATATCCGATTTTCAGTATTTGTCGTCGATGGCAATATCCAGCGGACGATGATAAGTTGGTAGCAGCCACCCACGAAGACATCGAGTACTGATGGTATTCAGGGAGGCAGTAATGAGGGGATTGGTCGGATGTGTGGGAGTGGCAGGACAGTGGGAGTGGACCGGTCCTTGTAGTCAGTGACGCATCAGGCCATTCACCAATCTTATCTTCTCAACAGTCGCCAGTTGACTGGCTGACAAACGCCCAGCCATCGGCCTCCAGAACACGTCACGCTTCTCCGGCACCCAGCAGCAACCATTTCATGCGCACCGCACCACCTCACCCTCAGCAGGCAGTATCAGCCCGCCCCAGCTAACGGCTTTCTGACGATTGTAATTTGCATGCAGATGTTTTGACCCAGCAGGTTACCCAGCAGGCTGGTGAGATGAATGGTGCCGTCACCCACCAGCACCTGACAGGGAAGTTGTCGACCATGGTAGCGAGAGTGGACATGCCGTGACTTGGGGAGACAGCAGGACAGGTAACATTACCGCAGGTGTTGCGGGCGACAGACCGGGCAGGAGCCAGGCGTGCTGAGAGCCACAGTGCAAAGCACAGACCTGCACGGCGGCGATTTCTTCGTCAGCAGGCGGTAGTTCTGCCAGTTGGCTGGTTCTGGGTGGAGATATCGAGGATGTGGATGAGAGATGCCTGCAGCAGACAGGCACACACGAACACGCACGGTAAGTCTTCAGGTCACATTAAACACGCACATGTTGCAACAGGATGTGCCTTCATGGCCAGATAAGCAGGTGCAGTGTCTGTCTCCATCGCTTGCGCAGAAATGTAGTACATGTCACGTACTGAAACATCTGCCTGCTCGTGCCAGAAGTTTTCACACCGACAGAGTAAGGGAAGCCGGCCAACATCTTCTTGTGTCAGCCCCAAAGGCTCGAGTAGTTCCGGTACCCTGATCATTGAGCTCACGAAAAGTCGTTCATTGGGGCACACTGCTTCAGAGATCACCTGCAGTTGACGACGCATTTAATGGTTGGCAAAGATCACAGCGGCCTTGTCTTATTCACGACATTGAAATTTCATCGACGATGTTGTGATTCATGGTCTCAGCATAATTCCAGAAAAACAGCCAGTAATTTTTTTCAGTATCGCGATAACATACAAGAAACAATGTAATCTTCTCCCTTATTATAAAGCATTTATTGCTGTTTTATACACCTGTCATAAGTTACAGTACATTATAAAATGTTGTTTTGATACAGCTTGTTTCATAAATATTGTTTACTTAAGTTACTCTACATTGTGATATCAGTCACAGAACGTCACAGCTTCTGTCATGTTGACAGCAGATAATTCACATTATTGATACTTTTCAATTGCATAGTGAGAATAAAGACACCAATTTTCTTACTTGTACAATTAGCGTAGCGTTAGGAATGCCTGTATACATATTGATCGATTTCAATAGACAAAAGATTCATTAAACATTTGTTAAATGAGAGGTTTACACTTTGAATAGTGCTGCAGAGTAATGTAAATGCCTGTATATTCACAGATCATTTGTAACAGGTAAGAAATATTCATAATCACTGTGTACTGTGTTATCGATGTGTCTTTGGACACGGGAGTAGCCTATCGCTCACTGCCGATTTTCCATTAGAGTGTGTCGATTCATGTTAGCCAGTGTACCACACTCTTCTGGCAGTTTTATCACTTGATAACTATCAACTTGCTCATTCATTAAAAACAGTTTATGATAATTACATATTGTGCTTTTTTAATTAGTCATTGATAATTTAATAAAACATTAAATACATTAATTAAATGTTACAATTACACGAAGTTAATTAATTGGTTTAAAAATGCAATTATATTCGTTTAAATTCAAGTTTATTATATAGCTTATTAATGAACACAGCTCAAAGCAGTTTGTTAAAGAGAGTTGGTTACATTACAGATAAATTGTTGGCTCAAGAAAAATTAGCTACAAGAATATTACTGTCTTTTTCGCCATTAACGCGAGCGTCATCTTCTTCACACGTCAAAGTTGAAGAAATGTGTCCCTTGGGGATTGCCCGATACAAAGAAAAATTACGAAGCGTTACTCATAGTATTGGTAGTCGTGACGATGTGAATTATGATATGTATTCGCAGTTATGATTACGTGATGTATTATGAAAAATAACATATCACTACTAATCATTGGCGAATATTTGTCATTTTCTTTATAATTATTAGTCATTAACTGGGTCTCGTAAATTACTTGTAATATATTAACAAATATACACAGTTCTAGCATGTCACTATTACCATTTATGAATGTTTTGTAAATAACAGCTCACAGCACCAAACATTCTATAAACGCGCCTACAACGACGCTATTATGTTACCGTTATCGGCAGTTTGGTTTCACTGCCAGTTTATCGTGGCAAGGCTTCGTATTCGTTACAGTTATCTCCGTTCAAATATGACCAGTCCATTGTCATCCGTCACACTACTGATCATCATTCATTTCCACCGTGTTACAGCGACCGATTAAAATTCTCGCGAAGCTTCTCTTTCTTTGCACACAGCTAGTGATTTGACCAGCGTATTTGTCCCATGATACTCTTTTAGAATTTTTAAAATACCTTCTTCAAATTGTTTTCACGACATGCCAGGTTCAGCTAACAGTTGACTAGCACCGTTGAATCTGTGATCTGCCAGAATTCGCATCAACAACGTGTTACTTGTCAATCCATTACGTCGTAGAGCCCATTTCGCGGATTAGGTTCTCTCTAAATTGCAGTGTCGCGCGGGCTGAGGCTCTGACAATCTTCATATCTGAGGTTCCAGCATTTTTGCAATGAAGCAATTCGACAACAGAAGCAGTTGGGAGGAACATTCTCAGTCCTCGGCATCTTCTTCAGCATCATTATACTTTCATCATCTATACTCAAAAGCAGCTTGCAAGTCAGACATGTGCTACTTCACCTGGCCTTTGTTCGAAGCTTTACCTCTGTCAAAGTCGACATTCAGTTAACATAGTCGTTTTGAATCAGCTGGGAGATGCGCTGGAGATTGTTGTGCTGGTGCCAAGTTGGGCTTCCTGCAATAGATACGCTCAGCCTCAGCTCTATAAATATGCTTCTAAAATTTTTTACATTCCTTCTAAAAGATCAAGTCTTTTAAGCCTGATGATTTTATTTCGAGTTGCTTGCTCATCTTCTCAGCATTATGTTGTTCATTTACGTTTCAAAGTGATTTGAATTACTATTCGGACACAAAGGAAATACATCATTTTCAGTTAGAACAGTCTACATTCTTTTGAACATTAAATAGATTTCTTTGTTATTATTAATAAAGAAATTTTTGTCAAATCTTCTTGACAATAGAGGAACACTTAGCAACACAGATCATTCATAAAGTTTCAGTCAAAGCAGATAACACAAACAATTAGCAACGTTGTCTTCTCAGAGATGTCTCCTTCCTCTAAAATTACTTCAGAGATAACCTAGTTAACCAGTCCTCACAGCGCTGTCCTTCGACGACGCCAGGTTTCATGTACACGGTTTCGGACAGTTGCAGTCAATATCCGGCGCCAGCCGAAAGATTCAGTTCGATCGAAGTAAGATTCAGTTGAATCCTGGTTATTCGGATTCAGATGAGCAGCTTCCATCTCGAACACGGCATCAAACAGCTGGAAACTTTTTGCCTTCTTTTAAGAAGAGACCAGGAGATTTGCAAAGAAAGAGTTCGTTTTCCGCTGTCGTATCATCTGCGCAGTTTTCAAGAAATCTTACTAGTAACATCGGGCGCCTGCTAAATCTAACTGAAATATAGGCTGAGTTTACATAGCCTTCAAAGAGCACATTGTTATGCGGAAGATCAGCAAAACAAAGCATGCAACAGAACAGGTCGAAACCCGGGTTGCTTGGCATCTCTGTGTCATCTGCATAGGTGTTATACAGCTCGAAACAAAGGTATTGCACATACTTGATACCTCAGATTACTAATGATGTTCAAGAACAAAGTTATCAAAAGATAACAAACTGGTGTCATGCTTCTTGTTTAGAATGCAATTGCAATACACACTAGCTATACATATATTGGAATTCGTGTTTAAGCTTTTTATGAATTTGTGGCATTACAACACTCGATTAGTTGTTTCAGGTGTAAATAGTTGAGCTACCAGTGATACCGCCTCTTTCAGGACAGAAGCTTGACGTTCTCGGGTGGAGTAACTCCTTAATATTGCAGATAACATTCTCTTTCTTTTAAATATCTATTTATTTGCAGTGGGCGTATTTCCACTAATAGTAATCACAGTAAACATTGTGTTAATACTCGTTCTGTTTTGCATCTGATCATTTCTACAAATTTCCATGAAGATTACTTTTATTTGTCTTTCCAAGACACTTCGATTTTAGTTCTTTGTCTTAATCTGTTAACAAACAGCTTGTAATACACCATATGAGTTTGCTTATTTGATGTGATTCATTGCATTCAGTTGTGTGTCTTTACCGAAAGCTTGACTGATTAGTTATTGTTTAACATTTAATTCGTTAAACTGTGTGAGACCATATAATTATTATGTGACAGGACACTGTAGTTCACAGTGAAGCATATTCTTTTATTGTTATTGCATCTTCTTTCACGCCACAGACTCCACGAAATAGCATTGCCTGGTAATTTTTCAACAGTAGCTGTGCAATGTGTAGATGAATTTTTGGTTGATATTATGATAATGAAATACAATCAAAGTTATTTACATGCTTATTATTATTCTTTTGATAATGGCAGAAGATGGTGATTGGGAGGAGTTTCATCAGCTTCTTCTCGTCAGGAATCAGTCATCAGCTGCATAAATGTGAATAAAATAAAAATTGACACTGACACAAATTGTAATAACGTTGTAGCTTTTTCTTCAGCAGCAGAGCCAACCGAAGCTGCCGGTACCCAGTAAAATGAGATGAAGGCTTTTGAGCGAAATACACAATTGGTTGTAAGCATGTTCGTTTTGCGACTGTTTCAAAGAGCGCTTCGTCCGGCTCGTTTCAATCTCAGCCCACACGTAGCAACAGACTTCAACAAATCACCATCGCCTGGCGAACACAGAAACAGTCACAAGCGGAGACACGCAACATCTCGGCAGCATATAGCCCCGCAATAGTGAGAAACTCCTCACATAGCATATGAAAGAACAAGAAATGCACAACAGCACCAGAATGTAATGCCTGGGCTGATTAGTGCTTTTGAGCAGTCAATATATTGGTGAGAAATGACAGATGCCAAACAGAGACGACATGGGACAAGGAATAAATGGGTTATAACATTGGCAGAGGTCTCAAATAAATAGTACAGAGATTTCTCGCATTGTGTTAGAGGCACAGTTCAGATGATCACAGAAATAAACAAGAGAGTTTGGAGATTGGTGAGTATTTGCACAGATAGGATGACAAATCAGAAGATATCGTTGCAAAATACAGACAATACATATGCTGAAGTTCCAGTTTTCATGTTACGAGATTGTTGCTGCTATTAATATACTAATGATTCGTACGAGATTCGAAAGTATTAATTACTAACAAAATTGCAGTAGCAGGTCGATTTGATGACGAAATACGTTATCAGAAAGCGTTATCACACAGATCTCGTCGATCGAGCTTATCACGATATATAAGTTCTAACCTTCCATAAAATGAGATTTGGTTCCACACCAAAGAGTAACACATCGGAGTCTAGTTTATTGATGCCGATGTAGTTGTTCAGTCAGCCAGTAGTTCTCGAGCAGCACTTTAGTCGAAGTCAAAATCGTCATTGTGACATGTTAAATGCCAGTTTATCAACGAAAATTAAAACAGTTGGGTGTTAACGTTTTCTTTCATTGTTGTAGTTGTCATTTAAATGGCAGGTATGTGATAATAGCAGGATGGCCACCCAGAAGTGAACATTAATATCAATTACTCACCTTCATGTTGCTCAAACTTGAAAAATTCGTTCATCTTCTGAATCAATAAATAAATATTTTTTGATGAATTTCGAGAGAGTTCCTTGTTCCTCCACTGCTTGATGTTTCAGAATAAAATGATTCGATCCAATTACATGAATGGGAGGTTTGTCAACAAGTTTTCCTTTATATGATGTGCTATCTTCCACATATTTACGATCAGCAAAAATAGAACGCATTTTTCTGCTTACCCAGACATGCCGTAGCCGAACTTTTAAAAGTCAAACTAGTATGATTTGAAGAATAAACTATCAAACAAGCACAATACCGAAACTTGGCTCATAAAATAGAATTGTTCAGCGGGTTTACAGCCAATTACGTTCTTCATCAGTCGCGAAAGCCACGCCATACGCTTGTTGTTCATCAACAGCAAACACATCTCCGTCTCGTTGCCGATTCGATGAGCAACGTCACTATAAAAGTGAATAAACGTTTAGTCTATTTAGAGCAATTATTTGAGGGAGGTTCACGCTCAGAGCAATATCGCAGGTTGCAGCGGTCGTTTGTTGAGCACATGCCGAAAAAGAAAGACGAGCGTGAGTAGAACACGTCAACATTGATAAACAGTTAAACAGTGTTCGCACAGCATAGATGATTTTATTATTCACCCCGCTCAAACGAAAGTTCGCTCAACCCGAATTAAACTCAAAGTCACCATCAGCGCCAGGCAATGATTTAATGAGCGTTAAACTATTCATGGCTGAAAGGTAAGATAAAAGACACCAGAAACAATTCAATAGAAAACATCTTTCTGCCTTTGGTCAGTGGTGGTAGCAGATAGTCGCACTACTCCAAAACCATGAGTTCACTTATTCGCAGGTTAGTTCTTCAGAATGATGAAGACTCCCAGCCAGCTCAGTTTAGCAACACTGTGAGAGTTTATTTTTAATAAACTCTATTTTTTTTGTCATACAGCACTGTTGGTGTAAAAATGTCTGGATTAAAACCTGTGGATCTTGAAGCCGAGCTATTTAAGTAGTAATAGAGAAAGTTGTTAAGTGTCCTTCATCGCAGACAAGATCTGAATAGGCAGTTTATTTTTCCAGCATCTTTTATTACTACATTTGAATGACATCATCACTTTTCTAATGTTCAGAGTAACTCCAGTCTTTCTGTTGTAGTAATTGGGAATATACTTTCAATAAAGGCATTGGTCTTTCTTTCATCAATACATTAGCTGACCAGTGTTCATTCTTTGTTTCTTTCTCGAACTTACCTGACTAGTCTTCAAACAGGAAACTGTTGCCTTCTGAAAAATTCACACTACCGCCTTATGGTTACCAGCAGTCTTTCACACATGTTGCTTACCATTCTTACAAAGCACGGCACTGCGTGACACCAGCAAAAGATGCTCGCGCAAAGTGTACCATATACTAAAGCAATTATTTTCATGGAAATATTCGTATTTTCAGTCATTTCCTAAGGCAGTTGACAAAATAATAGTGTCGTCAGAAGATCTAATTAAAACTTTCAAAAAGACAATTTCTAACTCTTCACTTAGTTTTCAACGGTTGATGACAAAGAATGCTATGCCATCCTCAAGCACATACCAATATTCTGTTATTAGCGCGCCGCTGAGTAAATATTGTGATTTCGATATCTGCAGCATTTGCTATCGGGAAAGTTGCGTAGTTACAAAAATCATTTACGTCATCGAATAATGATGCTTTCACGCAGCAATTTATTTTTAATAATACAATCATTAATGGGATTCAGTAGTAAGATTCATTTGCCATTATATTGTTACAAGTCTAATATCAGGTTTCCTTGCAAGGTTGTTGAGTGTTAATTTGGTAGTTGTTCTGAAACACAACTGCATTTTTGTAGCTGACTAAATATGGGGAAAATAGATCTGTTAATGTAAGATTGTTATTGCTGTTTTTCTGACCAGCTTACCTCACGCTTGTCCTTTCCTTCATATGCTTCACACGAAAAAGAGCAAAATATAACTGTTGATGTGGTGATTATCTTCGTTTCGCTAATAGCGCATGCTACGATGCTCATTTTTTGCAGCAGTATTCGTATGCCGTATGCGAAAGTTTGTTCATTCATCATATAGCCCACACAAAGAGGAACAAAAGCCATAGTGACCTGTTCTGCTAAAAATGCAGTGTTTTTACAGTCACATAGTGATAATATTAGTCTTAACTTACTGCTCTCGTGCCAGATCGCTTTACACTGTCTCAACATAATACATTTTGGCTATCAAAAGATAAAGAAGCAAATCGGTCATATATACAGGTATTAAATAAAAACCAGGAGACAATTTTATAGTGCCTTGGCAGGTGTTCGTACCATGAAATTTCGAAGACGCCTGAGAGACAAAACACACCTAAACTAATATTGAGCCAGAGTGTTTAAAGCACGGAAGATACCAGTTCTCCCTGTAGCTTGCGTGCTTTTTTGTCAATGTTATAAATGTTGATATAAGAATGAATGACACATTGCTGGTTCAAAGGCCTTAATGGATATTAAAATGCTATTTTGCTAATTAGCAGCACGCAATCGTGCTATATTCAAACTTTTAACATATGCATTCGTCATACGTTAGTATCATGACACTATACAGATGTTCCTTTACATTATGGTCTAACGAAAACTGACATCTGAAAGCCGCTTATTGTGGCCCGCATAAAAGCAGCTCACAGCATAGAGAGTCTTGCAGATGCATGCAGTAAGGCCTGGGCACTTCAATCTTGCTGTACTGGATGAAACTTTAAAATTTCTTATTTTCAGGCATGGTGATGTGATTGGTCACCTTAAATCTACACATTTGGCCTTATTTTTACTTTTCATTTACAGAGCCACAGCACCTATATAATATGTCCATATAACACTCAAACACAACACCAAGTCACAGTTGTGTCCACTTCATCATATTTGGACCACTACAATTCAGTATGACTCGGTTCAGAGACAGGACTTTGTGCATCTTGGGACAGCTTAGACAGCTGTAGTAAAAGTGGTCATTGCTGTCATTTAACAGAGCTGATTCGCAGGTCACAGTTAAGGATGCTTGTTCACTTCGCTAAAGCTTCAGACAAGCCTAAAATGTCACTACAGTGTTGTGGTGAACACATTACATGTAACGCGGTTACGTAATATTTTTCAGTAATTAGTGAAGTAATGTGCCATTGTTTTTACTCTGCAAAAATATC
The DNA here is from genome assembly GCF_018831695.1 of Puntigrus tetrazona. Lineage (NCBI taxonomy): Eukaryota > Metazoa > Chordata > Actinopteri > Cypriniformes > Cyprinidae > Puntigrus > Puntigrus tetrazona. The sequence continues at coordinate 1,878,667 of NW_025047681.1, forward strand.
GCTGCCATTTATTTTTTAAAAGTCTTCCTAGGTATGTTTAAGTCATTGAGGGGGAATATAACATGAAAGACATTCTCCTTCTCTCTTCTCTCTCTTCTTCTCTTCTTTGTGTGCATGTCACATTGTACTTAATACAAAGAGAAAGAGAGAGAAATGTAAAGGTAATGAAAGAGTCTGATTTCATATTTTTGTTGCAGAACATCTGAGATACGGGGAACAAAGAAAGAAAGTTTAATCACCATATACACAGGTTTCTTGCAGTAAAGAAACAACTTCAAGAGTTGCTCAACGACAGACCGAGTGTGGAGCTTGTCTCCACTCAGATTTCCAGATAAATGACTCTCTTAGAAGTGTACTCAGTTAAAATTATATCATATTCTAACACAATAGCTATTCTAAATGGTGCTAACAGATCATCACTCAAGAAAATTAACACCAATTACGTTAATATTCGTCACTTTTGCAGGTTGTGTGTGTGTGTGCAGGTAGTGTAAGGAAAATAATCCTAGTCTCATTAAGTAGTTTATACATTTTATTAAGTAATAGTTAAAATAAAGTATAGTTACACTGGGAAGTAAGTCAACTTATTGTTTTTCTTTTTGCATAGAGCAGAAATTAAACACAACATTTGAATAAACACAAAACAAGCTTCACATGATACAAAAACATTACTTCAGATAAAATGATATCAGGCACTTTTTATACAGCACAGACCTCTGTTGTGCCATACTCATCTTAGGTCAAATGGACAAATAACAGCAGTTAACGTTCATCAGCCACCTACCCAGGTACCTTTTAAAACGTTAGAGAGTTTGATGTTCAAATCATTGTAAAATAAATTTGTAAGATATTTTTCTGTGCAAACTAAAAGTTACTTTTAAAAAGTGTTTATCATTTAAGTCAACATAACATTTTTCCTGGTTCAGTAAGATGTGATTTTTGTAATTACTAGTGTTTTCTTCTAAAATGGAATATAGTAACTAGGCCTGTTACACACCCTGACTGTACTAGTAGTTTTATTTTTCCTGCAAGCACAGCGTTGGTTCAACAGCGGCTCATTTTCTTTCGTAAAGTTTTTTTTCTTTACTTTCTTACTGAACGAAGTAAATGAATTTTCGCTGAATTGAATTTTCAGTTTCCTTTAGTAGTTGATTGTGTAAAGCTGTGATCTCTGGGCTTGATTGCAATCATTTCCTCTTCCATAAGTGAAATGTTAAGCATTCTCCCAGCAACTTTTTAATTGTGTAACAGCAAAGACGTCAATACCACGCTGTGTGTCACCTGATCAAATGCTTGAGTATTTCATCCTTCGTTCTCAGCAGTTCAGTGGTTGTAATGGTGTCGTGCTTCGATCACTTTGTGCTTAGCATGCTTTATCATTACGTGCCTTGAAACTCCGAAAGTACAATTTAAGTCAGATGCTTCAGGAATAAAACCATGAACTAATTCGAAGTGTTTCAACAGCAAAGCCAACTATTAATGCGTACTTACGAGGGTGGAGAAATTCAAAGGCACGATCCTTTTGATCTAAGTTAACATCTATACAGCACAGTAGTTTGAATGTAGGTCAAGACGTTGTAAGCATGTTGAAGAGTGCTGTGGAAGTGCGTTTTTTAACAAAGTTGTCATAAAGCGCACTGTTAGAGGCTGACTGCATGGAATGGTTGGTGAATCCGACCTGGCTAGAAGTAGGGCTGACAGTGCCGAGATTCATCAGTTTGTTCCACTCTGCCAAATCTGGGCAATGTTATATTTGGTCACCAGCTTCACAAATATAAACAGTAAACAGAACAAAACAAACCTTCTGAACAGGCAGACTTTCTTTCGGCCTCAAGCAGAGGGCGGGATCAATGCAACAGAAAAGAAGAGGGTGCCGTTCACCCAGTTTAAACGCGACGTTATGTTAGTTAAAATTTTACCTGTTGTACTAACACTTTCGAGTACAGTAAGATTTCCAGCGTGTTCTTTCCGTCACTGGCAGCTGAAAGCGGCACTGCCGAATCATTGTTGAATACAGTGGGTCCACTTTTCAGTAGCCAGTGTCGATTTTCCTTCGAACAGTGTCTGCTCAATCTAAGAAGAGGCAGAATAAATAATGGACAGCAACATATTTAAAAACAGCATACAGTTTTACTGCATTGTAAAATTGTTGAGTATGATTATAATCACCAATCAATCATTTTTATTTATAGAGCTTAATAACTATAAGTCAGTATCAGCATTGTGTGCCGGCATGTCTGCCGATCTCGACAGATAAAGTTATGTCAATAGTGGCCCCACGAGCAGTTCAAAAATTGATTGAGTTTCGAGATTTACCATTTTTTTTCAAAAGAACAGGTTGCGAGATATTACCTTTTCTAGTACTTTGACAGAAAAGGAGATTAGAGATTGGTCTGTAATTTCATTGAAGTCTTCAAGATGTGGTTTCTTAATACAGGTTTATCTGATTGTCAGTTTGAAGTGGGAACATAGTTCCCAATGACAATGATGAATTACAATGCTCAAAATAGATGGAAAGCAAAATAGATGGAATAGGCTAACACAAGATGTTGCTGGTTCAGATATGCTGGCCTTCACTTCCGTAGAACTTCAAAGGTTAAAGCACTGCTCAGCACGGCTAAGAAGTTGCAGAGGCCGGGATTATTCACAGGTCCGTGACAGGCTTGTAGTCTCGTGATGGTTAGACTGTTTCCTGCCAAACTCTGCTGTCACTGAAACAGTTCCTGCATCCTCCTGGCACACCTAAGTTGCCTGATGCCCAAGATTCTGGCAGCTTGTGTCTGCTCGCCTCTCAGCTTGAAGGCAGTGTTCTGGAATTGTACCTTCCTAAGCTCTGGATTACTGCATGGGCGAGCCTTCAGGACAGTGACATCATCCATGTACCATGTAGATGTGAAAACTTCTGCATTTCGGAGGCAGCTTGGAGACACTCCAGTTGCAGGAGAAGCAGCCCTGGAGTGCTTCTGTAGATCTCTCAGGTCATTGGCTAGTTGGTTTGGCCACTTCACCAGCGGCTCAGATGCTGGCACACAACAGCGGCGTGGTCTGGAGCCTCAGGTGGGAGGAGAGGTGGAGCTAGTTTCCTCATTGCAGTGTAAAACATGTTCAGCAAGTTGCGTTTTCCTGTAAAGTTGATGTATCATGAGTAAAGAAATGCTCGTGGTTGAAATCTCCAGCCAGGCGAAGGCATCAGGTGGGCTGTGCCTTCGCTCGCCGATGTTGTGCCACAGCTGAGCCAGAGAGGTCCACTGGTCAATAAGCGGCACTACCGGGCAGGTAATGACAGGTTATCATAAGCTCACTGGTCGGAGAGTTAGTAAAAAAGAGATTGTCATAGCTTGTGGCAAAGCAGTATACCACAAACACAGAGTCGCCGCCTGCCAGGCTAAGGAACAATTGAAATCAACGCTGTTATTGGAGTTGATGTCTTCATTAAACACAGCATATAGCCTTGGAGCAATGGTCAGTCCAGTTTATTGTCCAGTGACTGCACGTTGGCGCTTGCAGGTGTGCACACACGGCCGGTGAGGGCTGGTCGCTAGCATAGCCTCGATGCTCAGCGCTTCCTCTTCGCTTCATGCCCGGGCTTCGTATGCTTCATGTAGTTCGTTGCAGATGATGATATCAACAGGCCTCCCGCCGATTACAGATTACGAAGCTCTTCCATCATCGTTAGACACGTTCAGACATGTAATTACCGAGTTTGCTGTGAGCCTTGGGACACGGATGCAACAAGACGATTGAACAGAATAAAGGTGCACAACACAAAAGACACAGGGTCCGCTTTATTTGCAGAGAGAGTATAGCAGAGTACATCGCAACAGAACATGGTCTCCGCCTTCGAGTAAGGTGGAGCGTAAAGAGTGCAGGATAACCTCAGCAGCCAAACTGTTTATCGGTACTAAATTAACTGAACTTATCATTTTCAAATAACTTTACAAATAGGAAATAATAAATTACAATTAGTGGTTTTTTGTGCAGCATAAAATGTTGAAAATCATCAGCTGTCCAGCCACACAAGTACACTGGAGGCTGACAAATGAGTAGTTTCAACATTTTATGCCTGCAAAAGAAACCCACTGAATTAAGCAATTTTTATTTCTATTTGTAGTTATTTAAATGATATGTCTGTGCTAATTTGTAGGTACCATTAAAATTGGTTTGGCTTTTAGCAGGTTCATCGCCATAGTAACTTACGCCCACAGCCAGGTTCGGGCAGGTTATGTTCTGATATTGTATTATACAAGATACAAGCATATCATGCAGCGCTCCTCTCTCTCCTGCAAATCATGCAGGTTTTTTGTGTTGCACCTTGTGCATTTGTCTGCTCTTGTTGTATCCATTAATCCTAAGGCTACATACTGAATTCCTGCTCGCCATCGGTAAAACCATATACAAATGCAGACATTAAATACAACGATGATGGAAGAGCTACATGTTCAGAAATGTGGCCCCGGAGGCTGTCTGATCATCGACCCACGCCTGCAAATCAGCCATTAGAATGTAAGCGCCACAGGCGAACATGAAGCAGAAGAGGAAGGCTGAGTATCCGGGCTTATAAGCATGGCTAGCCTCTCACCGCCGGCTATTCCACACATACTCACAACGTACAGTCACTGGACAATAAACTGACTATGACCGCTACTCCGCGACAGCTCAAGACTGTGTCTTTGTGTTTGTGGAGACATGCCCAATGACAGCGTTCCGGACTGTGCCATTCAGCTAGCCCCGCCAACGTGCCACCGAGAGACAGAGCGCCGCCGCCAGGAAGATCAAGCGCGGGACTCTGTGTTTACATCAGTGATGCTCGCTGCCGCAATGCTGTTGTGGTCTGAAACACTGCTCCATTGCGGAGCTTTATGATCATGAAGTGCCCGCCATTCTACCTGCCGAGGAATTTAGTGCCATTGTTGGTGGCAGTTTACATCCTCCTGGCTCCAGCAACAACAGGAGGGAGGTACTGAACGAACTCTATCAGCACATCAAAGAGAGAACATGTTTCTCCCACCCTGATGCCTTCTCTATCCTGGCTGGGACAACCACGCAACCCGAAGAGCTTTACACAACTCCATGGTCACATCAACTTTCCACAAGAGGTACCCAACACACTGAGATGGCTGTTTACACTGCTTGTAGGGAGCCTACAAAGCCCTCCTCCCCTACCTCGGAGCTCAGACCACACCACTGTTGTGCTAATGTTAGCATACAGGCTACTGATTAAAGTGGCTAAACCAGCTACAGCAGGTACGTGTGGCCTGAGGGATCTACAGAGGTGCACTCCAGGACTGCCCACTACAGACTGGAGTGTCTCCAAGCAAGCAGCCATCCTACAACAACATCACTGACCTCCAGGGAGGTTAATGGAGACTGGGTCACGTCCACATGAGGAAGTGCATGGATGATGTCACTGTCACCAGAACCATCACCATAATGGCCAATCAGAAACCTTGGCAACAGGAGGCCCTGAGGCCAGGAACACTGCCTTCAGAGCTGGGGACGAGGTGGGTCAAGGACTGCCAGGGCCAACCTGTCTCAAAGAATCAGATCAGCCAAGAGACAGTACTCCAGGAGGATTGCAGATCGTTTCAGTGACAGCAGAGACAGCAGGAACCTGTATGAGGAATCCAAACCATCACGGACTAAGCAAGCCCTCTCCAATGAACCTGTGATAGCTCCATCTCTCTGCTGAACCATCTGAATAACTTTTCGCCCGCTTGAGGCAGACAACAACACTCCAGAACCTGCAAATTAGAAGTATATCTTGAACCAGCAACATGTATGTTGGGGACTCCTATTCCATCTAAACTATTAAAAGATTTGCTTCCAGAAGTCATAGATCCTATTTTGAACATTATTAATTATCATTGCTTCACTAGGATATGTTCCCCAAAACTCTTCAAACTGGCAGTAGCGTTTTTCTCATTAAGAAACTGTCTTGATCCCAAAAGATCAGTAAATTACAGACCAATCTTCTAATCTCCCTTTTCTGTCAAAGATACTAGAAAAGGTAGCATCCTCACAACTGTATTCTTTTAGAAAAATGGTGTCTGTGAGGACTTCCCCAATCAGGCTTTTGAGACTGCTCTCATTAGAGTTATTGACCTGCTTTTATCATCGGATCATGGATTTATGCACCAGCACAGTGTTTTGATGCAACTCATGCTTGTTAAAAGCTTCCTATAAAAATAAAAATGATTGATTGATTGATTATAATCATACCTTTCCAACAATTTTACAATGCGGTAAAATGTATACTGATTTCTAAATATGTTTATACCATTATTTTTTGTCATCCATTTCTGCCTCTTTCTTAGATTGGAGCAAGACTTTGTTCTGATGTTTGAGGAGGAGTACAAAAGCATTGAAAAAGTGTGACCATCAGAGTCAATAAAAGTGATTCAGCAGTGCAAAGTCACACATGATTGAAGAACTAATGCTCGCAGCTGAACTCACTCTACTGTATCTCAGAAGAGGGTGTTGCTTGTAAGGTAAAATTTCTTGCTAACATAACGCATGCTTAAAAACAGGCGCATATTGCACTCCTTTAATACTTGCTGCATTTGATCCCACCTCTGCCCAAGGCCGAAAAAGACCAGGAAAGGCCCCTGCCTCTCTTCAAGAAGGTTTGTTTTGTTCTGTTCTGTTTTATATTTAACAAACTGGTGATAGATCTCTTTATTTGCTTGGATTTCTTAGAGTGGAACAAAACATTGAGGAGAATTCAGCTATTGCTCAGCCTCATTTCCTAGCCAGAATTCAGTTCACCAGCCATTCCATGCAAGTCAACCTCTTCTTGGTGCCTTTGACGAACTGTTTAAAAGGCACACTTGTTTTGCACTTCTTCAACATGCTACACAACATGTACATTTTCATTCAAACTACTGTGCTAACATAGATGTTGGCAAGGTGAAAGAGAGTCCTCGTGTTAAGTGGAGCTAGGTTGCTTAGCTAGGTGCCTTTAGTTTCCTCCACCCTCTACTAAGTTTTTTGTAGTTAAATGGTTGAAACTGCTTCTAGGCACTTCAGATTAGTCTTGTTTTGTTCCTGAAAGAATCTGGACTTAAATGTGTAGTTCTGTATTTGCACTTTTTCAGGTTTAGAAAACATGTGAATACAAACATACTAGTTAAAAGTGGATTTAGAGTTTTGACACCATTACAACCCTGAGACTGCTTGAGGTTAAGAAGGACAAAGCACTCAAACATTTGACTGGGGGGATTATTTTGGAGAGGTGGCTACAACATCAGTATGCGCCTGTTGCTGCACAAATTAAAAGTTGCTAGGTTAGTCGGGTCTGCTATAAATGTGTTTTGTTTCACTTATGGAGAAATAGTCTGCAGCTGCTTCTCCAGGATGCAGCCTTAGCTTTGTTTGTCTACAAACGACATTGCTACTAAAAAGGAAACTATGGAAAGTTCAATCAGCGTTTGGTAACTAGCGATTTGTTCAATTCAGAAGCCAAAAGCAAAAAAAAAAACTTACAGGAGAAATGGGCCACTGGTTGAACCCAACGCTTAGTGCTTCTTTCTGGTACAAACTACTAGTACATTTGATCGTTGTTGTACAGATAACTGTTTATATTCCCATTTAGAACACTGAAGTCAATTTTTTAAAAAATCCAAGACCTTAATGGAATTCCTAAACCTCAGGAAGTGTGCCATGTTGACTTAAGTGATATGCACTTTTTAAAAGTAACTTTAGTTGTACAGAAAAAACATTCACAAATTGTATTTTATGTTAATGATTTTGAGACCGCTAACCTTGCTGTTGAAAGCAGAAATGTAAATCAAAGGAAAAGTAGGAATGTTACAAGCTGTTATTTTAAAACCATTTTGACTGATGAAGGTGCAAGAACAGATTCTGTACTGTATAAAGTGCCAGTCATTTTATGAATATATTTTTTCAAATGTCATGTATGTGTTGAAGCCTGAGCAGTGTTTTATTCAAATGTTACGAACATGTTTTCGCCTATGTATTTTTTAAAAAAAAGAAAACAATATAAGAGTTGACTTGCACTTCTAACTACAGTGCCAATATTTCAGCTGCTCTGGCTTTATTTTAACTTATTGCAATACTCAAAATGTATAAACTACTTAATAGGATAGGATTATTTTCTCTCTTACACACACACACACACACACACACAACTCTGCAAAAGTGAAATATTAACATTAATTGTGTTAATTTTCTTAGTGCTAAATTATACAATAATTTATTTAGAGTCAAATTTAAAGAATTGTATAATTTTACTCTGAAATGAACACTTTAAGAGAGTCATTTTATCAAATCTGCGGGACCAACACTCGGGAGTCTAGTGTTGAACTCAACTCAAAGACAGTTGAACACTCAAAATTTACTGCATAAGGAATTTGATTAAACTTCTTTTTCTTTGTCTTTATCTGGATACTCACAATAAAAATGTAAATCAGTTTCTTCTATTGCCTTTTTTACATTTTCTTCTCTTCTTATTAAATTCAATGTGACAATAAGAGAGTATAGAGAGAGAGAGAGAGGAGAGAGAGAGAGAGAGAGAGAATGTCTTAATACTGCTTACTTCTCAATGACAAACATACTCTAGGAAGTTTTAAAAAAATAAAAAAAAAAGTAACCTCATATTTTTTATAAATTAAAACAATGCATTACTTCACTAGTTACTTGAAATATTACGAATCCATGCTATACAATGTGTTACCCCCAACACCGTAGATGACATTGAACCAATCTGGGCTTGGGGGTGGGACGCAACATCACAACTGTGTTACGTAATCAATGCTGTTAAAATGTTATGAAGTATCTAATTTAATACGAAGCATACAAATGTCCAAGATGCGCATGTTATATCTTCTGAAAAGTCAATCATACAGATTTGTATTAGTGGTTCAAAATGCATTAACCATTTAATCGATGTGTGGTTTCGGATACTTATGATATTTATATAGATTCTTAATGTCTGTAAATGAATAATTAAAATGCGTAAATGAGTAATACTTCAAAAGACATTGTCACATCACCATGCACAAGTAAGTAAATTTTAAAGTTTCATCCAGTCTATGCATTTTTTACTCATTTTTTTTTTTTTTAATGTGCTTGAGTGCCCAGATAGCACATGCATCTGCAAGATCTCTACAAGATGTTTGTAGACAGTACATGCTTTCAAGATGAGGAGATTTTAATAGCATAACTTTCAGATGTCAGTTTTTCAATAGACCATCTTAAAAAAGATCTAATATAGATGTCCAATTGACATCTCTGTGTGGGATAGGGAATGCATATGTTAAAAAGTTTATATATTGCATTACGTATGTTAGCAAATAGCATTTTTAATATCCATTAAGCTTCCATTAGCAATGTGGTAATCATTCATTCTTATATCAACATTTACCCTTTTATTTGGACTAAAAACACACAGAAAATACAGGAGGCCTAATTGCCCCCATTAAAGCAACCTCTCCAACAGCTGTTCCAAGATTTAGGTGCATACGTGCCTCCAGAGCGTCTCTGATAGAATTTCATAATTTTGAAACACCTGCTAAGTAACTACAAATGAGTCTCCTAGTTTTGCTTTCATAGCTCCTTTGTTATACCTCTGGTTTCTCTTTATATTCAAGGTTTTATTCTTTTTATTGTAAAATGCATGCTGAGACAGTAAACGCATCTAGAAATAGAAATTAAGTGCAGGACACTAATAGCTCACTATGTAGCCAAGACACCATATTTAGCAGTCCTGTAAGATCACTATGATTTGCTTAATTCATGCGTAGACTATATGATGAAATGAATGGGACTACACTGCCAGATTTTACACATTGGCACAAAACAAACATCATTAGCATGCACTGTTCCAAAACAAAAGAGCAGAGATGAATCACACATCAACAGTTATATTTTGCTTGTATTTTGAGAAAATGTGGAAGCTGGGAAAGAGGAAGGACTAAGTGAGGTAAGTAGTGTGAAGTTGGGAAAACAACAATAAATACAATTGAGAGTATCTTACACTAGCAGATCTATTTCATACAACAGGTCAAGGTACCCAAAATGCAAAGGTGTTTCTTTGCAGGAACAATACTAAGTGGCTTACTCAACAAACCCAGGAACCTGCATAAGATCAGTGGCTTAATATAATGCAGAACAGATCGTTCACTGGAATCCCATTACTATTTGTTATTAAAACAAATTCACATCGTAAAGCTTTTCTATTATTCCATGACGAAAAATGTTCAGAGACTTTGTGAGCGCTGTTATAACTCTTTTCCCACAAGAAGTGTAATGCTCTGGATATCGAGGGAAATCCATAATGAGAAACTAATTCCAGCGAATAATAAGGGAATATCAATATTACGCAGCATTTTATTCTAATGTCGAGAGCTAAATGCAGAAGAGGACAAAAGAAATTTGTCTTTTTGGAAGTTTTAGTCGTCTACAGGCATTTACCTATTATTTTGTCCAACACGCCAGGAAATGACTAGAAAGTCATGATATCATACAAATAGTGCTTATACATAGTGCCAAGGTCGCTTTGAGATAAAGATGCACTGCAATTAAAATTGTTGCATAAATGAGTAAGCAAACATGTGTGAAAGACTGTTGAAACCCAAATCATACAAGGCTGAGTAGTGGAGGTCTCAGAGGTGAAGACAGTGAGTTCTGAAACAACAAATACAAGAGATGAACTGGGGATGAAGACCATGAAGAAGAAACAAAAGAGTGTGGAAATGCAAAGGCAATGTGAGGACATATGATCAATGCCTTATTACATGGAGTTTGATCATCCACCTACAACAGAGATTCACAAAAGATATTGAGGAAGGATGACTTAACATGATGATGTCATTCAAATGTAGTATAAAGGTCTGAAAAGTAAATCATTTCTTCAGATGCTGTCTGCATTATGTGTGAAGGACACCTAACAGTCTTCAGTATTACTACTTAAAAATAATCGGCAAGTTACAGGCTTTACAATCAAAACTTTATTTGCTCAGTGCTTTGCATTGTAAACTAAAAAAATAAGAGTTTATTAGTGCAAAACTCTCATTTAGAGCCAATTGTAAATTCAAAAACTGAGAGCTTTCAAATATGGAGTCTTTAAGCATCATTCCTGAAGAACCCAACCTGGTGGGCAAGTATGTCATGGTCATTAGATGCACTTATCTTACTCACCACAAGGGTAGAAAAAGATAAGTTTTCTAGTTGTTTTAGTGTGCCTATCTTACACTTTTTCAACCGTAATTGTAGTTTAACACTCATTACAAATCACGAGTATGGCACTGATTGAGGAAAACTTTGAGTTTAATTCAGGTTGAGCTGGAACCTGCTTGAATGAGTTGATCATCATCATCTGCTTCTGTGTATTCCTACAAGAAAGACCTGTTTAACTGATTTATCGTTATTGTGTTCTACTCACACTCGTCTCACTTTTCATATATACAACTGATGCTCAATAAACACAACTCACTACAGTTTCTCCAGTCTTGCTCACAAGACAGTAAGATCTCCTCAAATGAGACATTTGAAAGGTTTCTAAATGGATCTAAACGTTTATTCACTTTTTGTGTCTTTAATTGTGTTCTCCATCAGATCAACAGCATGGAGGTGTTTTTATGAGTTGATGGCTGTAGAAAAACAAGGACGCTTGAAAGCTTCTCTTGACTGATGAAATATGATGCATAAACCCACTGGATAGTTCCAACATAACAAGTTTCAGTATTTATTGCTTGTTTATTGAACTATTTCTTTAAATCATACTAGTTTGACTTTTTAAAAGTTCGGATAATTTGTGTTTTGCACAGTTCAAGATTCAGTAAGAAAATGCTAACATTTTTTTGCTGATCAGCAATATGTGAATGAATCTTTTTATCATATAAAAGGAAAAACATTTTGACTTAAACTCTACATTCATATGAATTAGTTGAATCATTTGTCTTGAAGCATCAACTTGTATTTACTGTTAGTGGAGGAACAGAACTTCTCAGAATTCATCAAAAATATCTTTATTTGTGGTTCAGAAGATGAACAATTTTCTTAAGTTTGAAACAAATACAAGGTGAATAATTGATGTAAGACAATGTCACTTCTGGGGTGAACCATCCTGTAATATCACATACCAAGGCATTTATAATGACAACCATACAACAATTAGACAAAATACACGTTAGGGCCATCTGTTTTACTAATAATGTTACAATTTTGCATCATAAACTAAAGCATTTCTGCATATTAACACTACCGACCGGTTTGTTATTCAGTGCTTCTCAGGAACTCTGAAACGATGGCTCAACTTAACATCAGCATCACGACTCGCTGCATCCGGCGATGATTTACTCTTTAGAATTTAATGGAACTCCAAAGTACTCATTTTATAGTTATTTCCGAACTGCATATATCCGGTGTCCTTTCAGCGCGCTGAGATCCTAGCCGCGATCTTAACTCTGACGCTCTGCCTACCATCAACCCAGGCCTGCTGCCAGCTTTGTTGTAATTTAATACTTCAGATCTCAAGGTGGCCATTAGTATATTAATAGTAGCAGCCAATCCTGGGCGGCATGAGAGACTGGTTCCCGGCATATGGTAACTATTCTTTTGATGGTGGGTCTGTATTTTATGGCACAGTGTTGCTTTTGAACGATATCTTCTGATTTGTCATCCTATCTGGTGTACAAATCTCACCAATTTCATCAAAACTCTCTTGTTTTACTGTGATCATCTGTTTGTGCTCTAACCTGTGCAGGAATATATTCTATATTTATTTGAGACCTCTCTGCCAATGTTTATAGCTCTATTTAATTTCTTATCCTGCTAATTATTTCTGCCTTGTTGGCGCTTGTCAGAGGTCTTTCTCACGCAATATCATTGACTGCTCAGGGAAACGCAAATCAATTTTGGGCATTTTGTTCCTGGTGCTGTTGACTTCACATTTCTTTGTCTTCCTTATGTGCTATGTAGTCATTGAGAGTTTTCTACTATTGCAGAATTCTAAATAAATGTACCATGCGCACGAATGATTGCGTTGTCTGAATCCACTTACACTGTTTTCGCATACGTTCATAAGGCCTGATGTTGGTAATTTGTTGAAGTTCATACGCTGTCGTAGATAGAGTTAAACAAAGTCCAGGATTAACGCTTTAGTGGAATCCACAAAACAGCTGCTCTTTCTCTGTAGTGTGCTGTATTTCAGCTCAAAAGCCTCTATCCTATTTTACTGAATGACCGGCAGCTCAGTTTAACCTGGTTACAATGAGCTGAAAAACAACAGCGTTATTTTTAATTTGTAATCAGTGTTTGAAATTTATTTTGCCTTCATACTATACTTGTTAGCTGATATTTAGTGAGGATTTTTGACAGAAATGAAGGAAACTCTCCAATCCCTTTAACATCTTCTGCCATTATCAAGAGTATTGTGTAAGATATAAATAACTTTGATTGTATTTCATTATCTGTCTATCAACCAAAAATTCAGCTCTCTTGTTACACATTTACACAACTACTTTGTTGAAAAAATTACCAGGCAATGCTTTATTTGTTCAGTCTGTATGAAAATAATACAATAGCAACAAAAGAATATAATTTTTAAATGAACTATAGTGTCCTGTCCTCACTCACATAAAAAATAATTATATGGTGTCTGAATAATTTTTGGTTTAACTTTTGAATTAAGTAATTTAAACATAACTAATCAGCCGAAGAGCTTCAGTCAAAAGTTTTCTTGGATTAACATGAACTACATCAAAGATAAAGCAAAACTCATATGGTGTATTACAAGCTGTTTGTTAATAGTTAAGATCATCAAGATATAAAGACTAAAATCAAGGCGCAGTGTCTTTGGAAGACCAAATAGTGTCTTACTTTCAAGCCTAAAGTAGATTCATTGAAAATGATCAAGATTAATGTAAATAATAGTAGGTGTGCTTAAGTATTTAGAGCTATATTGATTGTTCAAATGCTCACTATTGGAATAAATGCATACACGTTTAAAATAAAAAAATACAAATAAAACAAGATATTTAAAAGAAGAGAATGTTATCACACTTAATATTAAAGGGTTACTCCACCTAGACCCAAACTCTGTCCTGAAGGGTCAGTGTCCTGCAGAGTTTAGCTCAACTCCCAATTAAACACACCCTGAAGCAGCTAATCAGGTGTTGCATTACAACCATAAAAGCTGTCATTGTATCTAAATGTAATAGTATAAGCTGAATGTGTATTGCAATTCTGTGCATTCTAAGAGCAGGAAGCCCAAGCCCTTGGTGACAGTTATCTTTGTCTTTGTTCTGAAAATCATCCAGTAGGTGTCCAAGCTGGCAGAATGCTAAACTGAGGTACAACTGTGCCTTTTTGTTTCAGGCTGTATAACACCTAGTGCATTTGAATGACACTGGGATGCACAGCCCATGACAGGAACTTCTCCCCGACCCTGTTCTACATTTGCATGCTTGTTTTACTGGTTTCACTCTGTGTACTCTTTGAAAACATATAACTTCAACCTAACATGTTTCAGTTAGATTTTTGCTTGGAGATTTCTTAAAGATTTTCTGGAGATTGCTTTCTGATGATTTTCTAAAGATTTCCTCTTGAAGACTTCTTGCAGATGACTACAGCAACGGAATAAAACGAACTCCTGCTTTACCAAGAATCTCCTGGCTTTCTTCTTTAAAAGAAGCTAAAAAGTTTCCAACAGTTTTGATGCCGTGACCTGGATAGGATGTCTATCTAACGGACTGAAACTCAAGCTCAACAAAGATCTACGCTGATCCAGACTGAATCTTTCAGCACAATCCAAGGGCTGTTGACTGGGTAACTCTATCCAAAGTAAACCATTACAGACCAGTGCGTAAACCTCTCATGTCACAGAGAAGAGTTAACAGCCGTAGGTTTGGTTGTTCAGGGTTATCCTCTAAAAAATTAATTTTAGGAAGAAATTCCTGCTATCCTCTGTTTTAGGAAGGAAGATTGGCACATTTGCTAATTGTCTGTGTTATCCTCACTTGTTAGAGAAGGTTAACCAGTTGGATCTAGTTAACAATACCCCTCTGTTGGATCAGAGACGTTAAGGTTTTCTGTGTGGCAATAAAACAAAATCTAACAAATGTTCAAAAAGAATGCTAGACTGATTTCACAACTGAGAAAGGTGGTCTTGTAAACTCCTTTGTGGTCAGATAGTGAATTCAAATCACTTTTAGGGTGCCGCAAATGAACCTTATAATTACTGAGAAAGTTAGACAAAAGCTACAACTCAGAAATATAAGATCCATCCAGACAAGACTTGGTCTTTAGAGGAGTGTAAAAGGTTTTAGGAGCATGTTTACATAAGAACAATTTGAAAGGCATTATCTGGGTTGCCACAGGGAATTTGGCTTAGCACTAGCTACACAACAATCTCAGCGCATCTCAGAACCAGAGGAACAGAACCAAGAGCTATGTGCTAGGAATATCGCCTTGACAAAAAAATTAAACCGCAAAAAGCTTCAGACAAAAGTGAGAGAAGGTCAGCCTGATAGCACATATCCTGACTTGCAAGCTTTCTTTTGAAACTGAGGTGCCTGTAGATTCGGGTAGGCTGCATGTGGTGCTAGAAGGAGATCTCAGGAACTGTAATTTGAAAGTGTTCCTCCTAACTCTTCTGTTGTCCAGGTCCAAACCATTGCAAAAATGCTAGGACCTCAAGATATAGAGAGATATCCAGAGCTTACCCTCAGCCCGCATAATACTCTTCTGAATTTAGAAGAGCCCTAATCAGCAAAAATGCCTCACGATGTCGTTGACAGAAGTAACACAAGTTGTTGTTACAGATTCTAACTGAATCTGAATTCAACAGTTTCGAGTCAACTGTTGCTTGGAATTACAACATGTCAGTAAAGGCAATTTGAGAGAAGGTGTTTTAAAATTCTAAAGAATATCATGGGACCCAAAATACACTGGCCAAAGATCACTAGCTGTGCAAAGGAAAGAGGAAACTGTGAGTGGACACCGAAAGGTTTTGCTGGGTCAGCTGTAACTTACAGTGGAATAGTTACATCCAGATAGTGTATTGATGACAATGGACCCTTAGTCCGTATTTGGACAGATGGTCTTGTAACTGAATACAAGGGAAAGTTTCTGCTATTCCTAAACCTAACTTGGTCAAACCAAACTCTCTGTGAAATAACGGTAACACTTTATAATAACGTCCTGTTGTAAGGCATTTATAAGTGTTGGTTAACAATGAACCTATTATTTACAAACATTCATAAATGATTAATAAGTGACATGCTAAGAGTTTGTGTATATTTTGTTAATATATTTACAAGTAATTCATATGATTTAGTTAATGATGAATCAATAATTTATAAAAATGACTAAGTATTCCTTAATGATTAGTAATTGATATGTGTTATTTTTTCACACATCACATAATCCTATGCTAGAATACATATCATAATTCACATCATTAGGGTCCTGACTACCAATACTATGAATGGTCGCTACGCTAAATTTTCTTTTTGTATCCCGAGGCATCTAGGGACTGGGCCTCTTCAACTGGACTGCAGGAGGAGATGACCTTCCAGCGTTGATGGCAAGGAAAATATAAGCTTCCTTACTGACAATTAATAATTTTTAATGACAATTTTTTTCTTGAATTGTAATTTATCCTGTAATGTAATAACTTTCTTTGTAAAAGCTGCTTTGGGAACACGACCACAAAAGCGCTATACAAATAAACTGAATTTAAAACTGAATATAATTGCATTTTTAATTTAATTAATTTAATAATAATTTTAACATTTAATTTATTTAGTGTTTGTTAAAGGTGTTTGGTCTAAGTTAAAAAGCAATAAAATGTAATTATCATAAAGTTGTTTTTAATAAAGATGATAAATTATTAGTTGTCAGGGTGATATGTACAAATATGTTAACTACTTGAAGGTGTGGGATTTACTGGTAACATGAATCATTTACCTTCTAATGAAGATCAGCAGTGAGCATTAAATTACTTCCATGTGTCAAAGACATCCGCCTTTAGTTACACAGGATTGCAGATATTTCTTACCTGTTACAAATGATCTGTAGATGTATACAAGGCATTTACAACACTTTCTGCATAAATTTATTCTTAAAGTAAACTACTCTCATTTGTAAATGTTTTGTAGATCTTTTTGTCTATTACAATGATCGGTGTATGGTTGCAAGGTATTTACAAATACTTTGTGCATACGCTAATATAACAAAATGTACAAGTAAGAAAAATGCACTTATGCTATTCCTCACCTATTGCAATTGAAATTTGTCAATGTGTGAATTATCTGCTAATCAGAAATATGACTAAAGCAAAACGAGCATTCTGTGACTGTGTACAAATATGAGGAAATGATGCTTAAATGTGAAAGCAGAATAATATTTATGAAACAAAGCTGTATCAAAACAACATTTTTTATGTCAAATAACAACTTATGACAAATTGTATATAAAATGCATCATCTATAATAGGAGAAGATTTACATTGTTTCATATGATTTACTATCCTCACGGTGCTGGGAAAAAAATTCACTGAAACTTGTTTTTGCAAATTTATGCAAAAGTTGTGGTGCATGGCATCATCAGATAGAGTTTTCCAATGTCATGAATAAGACGACCCAGAGGCCCACTGTGATACCTTGCCAGCCATTCGCGCTTTCATTCATTAACTGCAAGGTGGTCCTCCGAACGAGTGAAAGTAGCCTTCATACTTTCTCATTGGACAGGCAGAGCTCTACACTGGGCAGAAGCGCTGAACTCTAAATAGTCCATGGGCATAGACCCTCCAAACCTTTCTGGAACATTTTAAAGAGGTGTTTGCCAGCCTTCCACTACTTCCCCATCAGTTCATGAAGAACTTCTACAACTCAGGCAGGCAGATGAACCAGCATACAGGTACTACGTTTCTGCACCTGTAGAAGTGATGGAACGGTGCACTGCCCTCTTATCTGTATTTCATAGTGCTCAATCCTCTGTGCAATAACAACTTGCATTCATTTATGACAATGTGAGCCTGGAGACTTTGGGTATGGTAAGGCCACGCGGTGTCGCCCAACACCCGTCTGCCTGTCCCATTGGTCTCCCGACATCTCGCCTCCTCATCCACATCCTCCCATCTCCTCTGGCCACCAGAACCCATGCTAACCGGGAGAAACCACCACCCAACGGCCCAGGAAAGATCACGCGAGCACGCAGAGGGTCTGTGCTTGTACCTCTGTGGCCTCCAGCACCCACTCAGCTCCTGCCCTGGTCTGTCGCCCACAGCCTGCGTGTGAGTGTTACCACTATAATCCCTGCTGTCTCCCCAAATTCCGTGAGACATCTATGCATACATTCATACCAATCGACTCTTCCAGTCAAGGTTATGGATTCAGGAGCAGCCAAATCTCCATCTCATCCTCACAGCCTCTCTCGCCCGGTCTTGCTCAGCAAAGTCACTCACTTACCACCACAATCATCCAAGGAAAGCCATACATGCGCTTTACACACTGCTCATTTGGTTGGGTGAGAGGTGGAGAAGAGTTTGCACACAGAATGGATTACTCTGCTCGTGAAGGAGGAGGCAAACCGAGACGGGTCTTCTGGGTCGGCCCTGGCTGGAGCGACATCAACCAATCATTAATCTAGCAACGGTGAGACCCACTGGAGCCGCGATTAGCCTGAATGAAGGTCTGTCCACCGTTTCTAAGGCTGATTCACTCCCACCATTCCCCGCTACCCACATCCATTGAGAGTCCGGAAACCCAACTGCTCCATCTATACCTCCGGAATACCATCAGCATCTCGGCTGTCTTCAGTAAGACAGCGCACCAACTTATATCACCACACATCGTCCATGGATTGTGCCATCGACTCGCTGCCTGGAGCCAGCCACCGCAAGGGTCGAGATATCTCGGTTTGGTCCTAGAGAGAGGCAATGAGGAGTACGAGCATACAAAAAGTCAAGGGTTCATCCACTCATCCACCTCCAACGTAACTTCAGTTTCTTCGGGCCACAAAGAAGGGACGGCGCGGACTTCGGGCCTGGCGCATTGATTATGAACCCAACAGCCAGCAGTTTGTTTACCTTCTGCTCTTTGTCCCAGCCGTCGGGAGGAACTCCGAGAGGCATGGTTTCAGCGCTGATCTCCGGAGCGCCACCGCCCGGATCCGCAAGGGGACGAATGGTGCATAGCCTTCATAACGCTGCTGGGCACTGACGACTATCGGGCAGCGTAGTCTGAGGTTCTGAAGAGGACGAGGAGCCTGCGGAGTGGAATCCGCAGCACCGCGCCTGAGACGCAGATCACTGCGTCCGGACCGCTTCTCTACGCCCGCGGAATGGAAAGGTCAATAGTAGACTATTTGGTTTCAATGAATGGTTGTTTTATATTGTGTGCAATAGAAGCTGCTCTTTGTTGATAATTGACTTTTCAAAGCGTTCCTGTGTTCTTCCGCATGATGGTCTGCATCCCAGACAGTACGGAGCGCTCTCGACAACATCTCCACCGCTATAATACTCACTTGACTAGTAAGGGATTTAATCACACGCATAGCAGCATTGACAGTATGCCATGTGATGTAAATGTTAGACCCGAGAAAGCATTACTCACATAGAAACTGCCTGTCCCCACGAAAATCAGATATACTGTGTAATCCTGCACAGGCTCTTAGAAATAACCTGATCACGCATCAAAACAAAAAGTAAACCGTCAACAGCAGCAATATTTAAAGTTTGGTCTCCTAAACATCCATTCGCTGGCGCTAAATCTCTGGCCAAATGAATTAATTACAGACAAAGTTGATTGCTACTTGGCCCATCAAACATGGCCAAACCTAACGATTATATCAGTTTAAACAGTCACCCATCAGGGTATTTGTATAAGCACTAGCCCCAATGTCAGGCCTTCAGGGAGGTGTTGAACTTATCTATCGTGCCAGGAGCTAAATGTTACTCAGAGAACTGGAATTAGCTATAACTTCTTTGAACTGCTGATCTTAATGTTATGCTTATAGATGCAAAATAAAGAAATCTGCTATCTCTTTCTTATCTCTGTGTATAGACCACTATAGACCTTGTGTAGATTTGCTTAAGAATTGCTGATTTATTTCAGACTTAATTAATAAAAATAGAGTAATTTATTATCGGTGATTTCAAGAGATTCATGTAGATGACCTAAAGAATACAGTAGAGCTACTACAAATTTATTATCATCTTTTAAGCAAAGCAAAATGTAATCGCCCAACTCACTGCTGTAAGTACAACATTAGATTTTACCATTGCATGGCATCGATGTTTTAGACCTAGATATCTTACTCTAAGTGATGATATCACTGATCATTTCTTATATCTTTAAACTCTGTAAGTGAGAGATTAACCGAGCCAGACCAAGTTAACAACTGGGTAGAACCATTATCCCAAAATCCACTGTAGATAAATCTACAAATAACTTATCTGACCTGTTCGCGAAACTTTTTGTCACGCTTCCGTGGTTTCTCGAGAACGTCGAGACTGGAATAAACTTAACAGATTTAATCAAAAACTGGCAAAATAAATACAAAAGGCAGGTAGGTAGAAATAAAAAACAATGCGTGATATTTCGGAACAAAACATAGAGTAACATTGAGACGAGTAACGCTAGAACTTGTAACTTTGATAATCCGAGCAATCAAGAACACAGAACACAGGGTTTATATACACAAGGAAATGAACTAAATTAATGCAAGACACGGCTGAAGACAATTAAACAATTAAACACAATGGGAAGGCAGGGCACGCACAACATCGTGCCTTGTGAGACAAAAACAATAACAAAGTCCAGAGGTGATATAATGCTCCTCTTCCCTTGAGGGGCACAAAGTGCTCGCACCCAAAGTAACAACAAACAAAAAAACAACAACTCGAACTGGGAATACCGGATCTTGGGAGGCAGGTTCCGGTGGAGGATTTACTCCCAGGAGGGGGCAAGCAGACAGGAGTCCAGGGGGGGTACAGAAGGAGGAGGGAGCCAGGGAGTGACAGGAGGAGTCCGGAGCAGGAGAGATCTGGGAGTCGCCATGATGGTCCATGGCGCCTGGAAGGAGTGGGAGGAGCGGTTGAGGAGGAGCGCCATCGACGGTATGGGTCCGACTCGACGGGCGGAGCAGGTGGTGCAGAAGACTGAGGCCGAAGAGTAGTCAAGAGCCAAGGTGACGCCGAGGTTGGAGGTCCAGGCGCACGCGCCGCTTCCCGCGACCGACACGGAGACGGGGGACAGGAAGCGACGCTGCGGAGCCAGAGCCGACTGGAGACTGAGGTGAGCCGGAGGGAAGGAGGAGCCTGACAGAGAGCCGTGGGATGGAGGGACGAAGTAAGCCGGAGGAGAGGGGAATCCGAGGCTACTGGATGGTCGACGATAGACCAAGGCGAGCCGAGGGACGATGGAGCCTGGTGAGCTGGTGGACTGACGGACACGGTGAGAGAGGAGGGAGCGCAGAAGCCAGGGGAGCCGACGGTCTACGAGGCGCAGGAGGAGTCCGACCGGAGGCGGGACGGATGAGATCGCCCACCCTAGGGACGGCATGGTATGGGGACCGCAGACCCGTGGCGCAGCTCGTGATGGAGAGCTGAGGATGACGCAGGCTGCTGGGATCCATCGCCATGGTGTGACTAGGCGGGAGGGTGAAAACTGGCTTAATGGCGCCGGGCACTGAACTCGGGAGAGCGCTGGGGCGCGGCACTGGAACCGTGAGCTGGGCGCCGGCACTGGAACTGTGAGATGCTGGGCGCCGTGGGCACTGGGACTCGGAGAGCGACAGGGAACAGTCTCTAGGGTAATTAACAGGACGGGCTGGGCGGACCAGCTGGCTAATAGGACGGCTGGGCGGGACCAGCGGCTAACAGGACGGCTGGGCGGGACCAGCGGGCTAACAGGACGGCTGGGCGGACCAGCGGCTAACAGGACCGGGCTGGGCGGACCAGCGGCTAACAGGACGTTGGGCGGACCAGCGGCTGAAGAGGACGGCTGGGCGACCAGCGGGCTAACAGGACGGCTGGGCGTGGACCAGCTGGCTAACAGACGGGCTGGGCGGACCAGCGCACCAGGATACACGGAGGTGCCTCCAGTCTAAGTCCAAGTCCGAGTCTGTTTCACCATCCAGTTCCTTTAGATCCAGCAGCCCCAGGTGGATGATCAGCTCATCCTCAGCCGATGTGCAGGGCGAGCTCCACCCCGCCTCGCTGTTGTCGGTTGTCTCCACCAAGGCAAGCTCTGGGATGCCCGCCACGCACCTGGTCTGCTTAATCGCCTGGTCCGCGGCGCTCACGGCTCTGTCGCTTCCTCAGCGGTATGGTTCCGGGTGGTCGCCCAGATCAGCGATTGCGCCTGCGGGCAGGCTCGGGCCTTCGCGACGCGAGATGATGGGCTGGGTTCTGATCTGGAGTGGGGCTGGTGTCGCGGTCTCAGCGCAACCGTTATCGGCGCAGTTGCAGGACACCGCACCCACTGATGTACGCGGCGACGCTTCTTCTGAAAGGCTGGCCCCGACAGTTTGGCTCGTGGTGGTGGTGTTCAGTCCATGGAAGTGAATCGGTACAAAAAGCCGCCCCGAAGCGCGAATGCTCGAGGGCGAGGAAGTCTCATAGCCTCTAGAGAGGCGATCCTCCTGCCCCAGCAGGAGGATGAGGAAATTTGGGTCGTTGTAGGGGACCATGAAAAAACAAACCTAAAAACAAAAAGGGGAAAACGCTGCTTTACTTTATGGTTATGGTCGATTATCCTGTCACTGCCTGGGTGAGCCGAGAGAACGCTCAGACTAAATAAACTTAACAGATTTAATCTAAAACTGGCAAAAATAAATAAGCAAAAAGGCAGGTAGGCGGGTGAACAAAACTACTAAAAGAGTCAGAACAAAACATAGAGTAACATTGAGACGTAGTAACGTTGTACTTTGGTAACTTTGATAATCCGGACAACCGCGAACACAGAAACGTTTATATACAAGGAAATGAACTAAATTAACAAGACACGGTTGAAGACAATTAAACAACAAACACAAATGGAAGGCAGGCACAGACAACACGTGGCTCGACATAAAAATAACAATAACAAAAGTCCAGAGGTGACACTTCTTTATTGGATCTCACTGCTGCATTTGACACTATAGATCATAATATTCTCCTGAGTTTAAACACCACTGGTGTACAGGGACAGGTTTGTATGCTTAAATCATACCTATCAGACTGCTATCAATTTGTATTATAAACGGAGACCGCCTAGTATAATGCCTGTAAAGTGGTGTGCCTCAAGGATCAGTTTTAGACCCCTTACTGTTCTTAATATACATGCCCCCTGTACAGCATAGAAAGCACAGGGTTAATTTCCACGGTTATGATGACAATAGCCATACATTCTTCATCTAAGCCTGATGAGTTATCAAAAATGTCTAAATTAATGAGTGTGTTAAAGACATAAAAGACTGGATGACTAGAAATTTTCTTCTATTAAACTAATAAAATAGAGGTGTTTATCGCCCAAAAAAACATGCTTACAGCAAATTTCTGAGCTCAACCACAATTAGATGGATGTGGAGAGAAATGTTATCTGGACAGCTAAAGACTTGGGTGATATTGGGACAGCAACCTGTCCTTCTAACACCATATCACCTATGTTACAAAATCTGCCTACTTTCATCTTAGAAATATTACAACCTAGACACATGCTCTTCTCTCAGATGGAAAAAGATAGTCTTGCGTGTTCATGACATCTAGACTGGATTATCAGGGACGCTGCTCGCAGCTGGTTGTCCAGCATCTTCAATAAAACAAGCTTCAGTTAGTGCATAAACGCAGTCACGAAAGTTCTTACCAGGACAAGGAAATAAGGATCATATAATCCCAGTTTTATCCTCCTGCACTGGCTGCCTGTTAATTTCCGAATTGATTATAACATACTCGTTACTTGACCTACAAGGTCAAATAGTTTAGCCTCATTTATCTGACTAGCCTCTCTGTCTCGCTACTAACTCCGTCACGTTTTAAGATCTCAAAACTCAGGGCTCCTGTAATTCCTCAATAGCAAAGTCACATTTCACATTTGGCACCCAAACCCAAATAACCTTCCTGCTAATGTTCGGGATCACACTCTCTCGCTTAAGTCTAGGCTAAGGACATATCTTTTAGCCAAGCATACCTACAAAGATTCACATAAACCCATGCTATACATTGTGATTCCCCAATAGTATGAAATGGCTGCCACGCTAATTATCCTTTTGTCTCTACTCGGGATGCATATCCCGAGGCATCTAGGTACCGAGCCTCTCCAGTGGACCTATGAGGAGATGAATTTTCCTGCATGACGAGGAAAACTTAACTCTTCCGCCTGGATTAATTCACACTCACCTCTTAATGACTAATTCATCTTTGAATTTTCTTGCATTGTAATTCATCCTATAGGTAATGATTTGTTTTTTGTGCAGCTGCTTTGGAACAATAGCCATTGTAAAAGCGCTATACAAAACTTGAATTGAATTGACCATAAATGTCTTGTCACTGATTTCATTCCTCAGATGGGGATTACCTGACTGCATTGACTCAGACTAAAATAAAATCTTCCACTTCATTAAGGACAGGTAGTGAAGCAGTTTTGTTAACTAAAATATAAATAGAACCATCAAACCAGGCTAAGCAAAACGCACTTTGTGAAGGAGTATCATGGGCTGAAGTGCTACAGCAAGCAGTACTGTGGCAGCATAAGAGCATCACCTAATAGATCAGTAGGACTAAGCTCCTTAAGTGAGATTATTATAGACGATCTAAATTGAGTAAAATTGAGAAATAGTGAAATAGGGAAAGAAGGAACAACAATATTAGATTCAGAAGGAAACCATGACAACTCTGTGCTTGCAGTTTGTTTTTTGTTTTTTATTTTATTTTATTTTATTGTGTTATTATATTATTGCTATTATTATTTTATTTATTTTACAACAAATACTGCTCTGTCAGTTTTTGTTTTCTTTCTTACTCTGTGCAGATATTTCTTGATGGCTGTGCCCGGACCCATGCGCATCTAACCTCCTCACCCACGCATAAGACACAAATTCTAAAGACAACCAGACCCACTGCAGACAACTATCAAAAAAAAAAAAACACAATGCAGAGACTCTTTATAAGAGAACTTCAGTCATCCTTCACATGATCAAGATTGTTGTTCTAGTAATCACTGCGGACACTGCGCCACAAGCGGAACTCCAGAACTCCAGAAACAACATTCTTAGAATTGATGAATATGTCAAGAAACGCTTTGTTTGCTGGAAAAAAAACATTTGCATGCCACACCCTCCTTCAGTAAAAGCGGGGAATACCGCTGCAGTACACCCCATCTCAAACCGTGACAACATGCACCTTATTTAAAGTTCCTACCAGTGGAATACACAACAGAAGCATATGCCACAACATTACAGCTCCTCCAGCTTCCCAGTGTTGTACACCTGGATTGCCTTTCTGCAACTTCCAGTAACGCTAGCCATCACTCCCATTATGACAGATTTACTATTGACAATGATATTTCCTTGGTGCGGTGAAAATGATGTGTCTGCAGCCTCGACTCCATTAGGTAAAATTCTCATGAATTTGTAGCTTTGTGTCAAAATGAGAATTAAACCCCATGTGGATTTACTTCCTTTACTCCTTCCAGGAAAAGAAGAAAAGGACTTGGAAGTGTGTCTCAAAGAGAACATCATCTCTCCTAAAAATTCTTAGTAAATCAGTGGTGTATGATTCTCCACCAACTGTACCTCTGGTTATGTGGAACTTCTGTCTACATCGTCCTACCTAGTCAATTCAATGGCAGGTGCACCTTGGCTTATGCTCGCACAGCTATCAGGAGAAAACAGCCACTCCACCGCAGCGCCTCTCTACATTTATTAGATTCTTCTCCTACCACAAAAAGGAAGATGGCTGCATCCTGGATTCACTTCTGTGCACAAACATGGTGGTCAAGAACTCTGAACTTTGATCCCATCTTATGGTGTCATAAGGCCCTGGATCAAGTCAGAAGCTTAACGGAATTCTGTCCAGAAACTAGCTAATGACACAGCCTTAGCCCCAGGTGCACCATCACGACACTCTGCTTCTCACAAGATAATGATTTTGCAGAACAGAGTGGCTTTGGACTACATTCTGTAATACAAGGGGGAGCCTTCACAAATTATCAGCCCTGAATGCTGCAATCGGGTTAAAGGATCCAACAGAGAACTTGGAACAAACTCAACAAGACATTCTTGATCTTTCAACCAAATTATACCAAAATGACTGGGAAGATAATTCTTCATGGTCTGAGAACTGTTAGGTAAACTCCTGGCTGTGGATCAACAAGGAAATAGCAATTTGCTCATTTTCTACTTGGTGTACTATGCGCCTACAGTATCAAGTATTCCCTTCAACAAATGACCTCTGCTAATGAGAAGGAAATGACAGTCCCAACCAGAAAAGACTATTACCCATAGGAACTCTTGGCTGACCCTAGAAGCATGTTTTTGTTTCTGTGTCAGGCATGCTATTTGTTTCCATATAGACCATCTACACACTTTTTTATATATGTATATATTTTTACCTTAAATTTTGTTTTTGTTGTGTTTAATGTTTAAATTTGTATTTAATGAGAGTTTTACTTTAGAACTCTCAAAGGAGGAATTGTTACACAAATTCATAAAAGCTAAACACAGATTCCAATGTAATATATAAGCTGAATGTGCATTGTAATTCTGTAGCCCTAAGAGTGAAGCCTAAGCTCGGGAGACAGTTCTCTTTGTCTTTTGTTCTTGAACATCTGTTCTGTCAAGTGTGAATACAATCCTGAGGTACAACTGTGCCTTTGTTTCAGGCTGTATATCACTCTATGCATTTGAATGACACTGGGATGCCAATAGATCAAGGGTCGGGAAAGTTCCTGTCCTGGGCTAAGTTCCTGTTTTTGTTTTACTGGTCTCCCCACCCTCTGTACTCCCCTTGAAACATATGTTAAATCAACCCATGTTTCCAGTTAGATTTGTTTCTGGTGATTTCTTGACGATTTTCTTAAAGATTTCTTTCAAGACTTCTTGCAGATGATTACACTACTGTTGTTGTAATGTTTTATAGCTATAAACCTAACAACTAAATAAAATGTATCTATAGATCTCTGAGAATGCATCAAAAATATCTTAATTGTGTTTATTGAACGAACGACATGAGGGTGAGTAGACATTTTCATCTTGGCCAGAGTAACGGCGTAACTGGAAAAAAGGTCAATGGGAGGATGAAGGCATTCCAAAACTTCAGCACTGCCACTGTAACGGGGTTTTTGGAACAGAGAAATATATGGCGGGATGTTTACAGAAATGGTATTTCTTTATTATTCTTATTTATCATATCAAGGGAGTGGTTTCTTCTGTAAAACAATCTATGGGATAAAATGGTACAATGCTATGGGATTGTTTGATAGGTTGAGGCTTTTTGTTACAAAACTTCAGGCTTAACAGATGGTGTTGCTTTATGGAAAGTTCTGAGAGAACATTAGTCTCATGTGACACTGCAATTGTTTGGAATTACAGTGCCACAAATATTACAATTAATGTTACAATGTTTATAGCTTAGCAACCTAACACAACTAATGACTTTAACTATTTATTGACTGTCAGTGGGCCATTACACAGAGTCTGATATACGATTCTGTTTCAAAATGCTTGAGGATCCATTCAGACAACATGCATAGATGTAGGAAGCTGATGTGTTGATAAATTTGAAAATTTGCTTTGTTAGGAAGAGTAACAATAAACAATTTACATGACAATCTAGCCAGGATTCCCAAGAAAGTTCTTGGACTGCTGAAAAATCATTGGTACAACTCCTCTCTACTTCCAAGAACTCTACCAATCCATTAAACAAAAGGTTAAGAAAAATCACTCTGGACCCTCACGATCCAGCACACTCCATCTTTTGAACTGTTGCCGTCTGGTCGACGTTACAGAGCACTGAGCACCAGGACAGCTATGAAGTGGCAGGAACAAAGTTTCTTCCCCAGGCAGATCATGTCATGAACACTTTGACACTTATTCAAATGTTTATAGTATATATTTTAGATTTTTGCTGTTTTGCACATTTTATTTTGTATATAATTCTCTTTATTACCTTATCGCGTTGCACTGTAGAGCTTCTGTCAATACAACAAATTCTCGTGTGTGTAAACATACCTGCAATAAAGTGATTCTGATTCTGTGTTGAGAAGTATACAAAAAGTACACAAAAACATTGTAGAAATTGATTACACAGCACCAATGTGATGAAGTCATATTAGGCTGCCACCGCTGGGGAAGCAGCACTAAAACAAACTTCGCACATACACTCTTTACCTCATCCACTCATTGCATCCTTCCTTCTGCTGTCGCTTATCAGGGTAGCGTGGTACACACGTGATACTGATAGCACATGGCTAATATGAACAACGGGAAGTGCTGAAATGGGAAAATGTCTCATTACATACATTTTACACAGTACTGTCCTGTTTTGTCCCCGTGATGTTTGTCTGTGTGGGTGTAGTCAGTCTTCTGGCGGAAAATCTAGCATGACCAAACAGAGCGCATTTAGTGGTGGCCAATTATGACGCCACAGCTTCCTACTTGCACAACCTATGATTAGGTGTTTATGAAGTTTATTAGGTGTTTATTTTACAACTTTAACACTTAAATACATGAATTATATGTCGATTTTATGTATGATTGAACTAATGGTGGATACTGAGTGCCAAATAGAGGTGGTATTTGTGTTCCCGTAAATGTACCTGCAAATGGTACTACCCAAAAGGGGTAGAGTTTGGCCTGTATAAGCAGGGCCAAACTTCAGGACAGAACTTGTTTGCAAGTCAATGCAAAGAGTGCTACTGCGATTGCCTCGAGCTATTTAAAACCCCCTTTGTATATTGTGGATACCTGCTTGATACTTGTTGTTCTCGCTTTGAAGATGTCCTTTAAGAATTGAAGGGTGAAAACCACTAGAGACAAAAAAAAAAAAAAGCTCACCTTAAAGGAATAGTTTACCCAAAAATGAAAATTATACCATATTTTTCTCACCCTGAAGCCATCATGGCTCTTCCAAGCTTAGTAATGCTTTTGAATAGTTCCCATTATTTTGAAATTACGTAAATCAGATATCCACAAGTAATGCAACAAAACTAACATATCGCCTTCAGGGTTTATCACGTGTCCTCTAAAGAATATTGATGGGTTTTGTAACAAAAATATTTAGTTTTAAAAAAAACTGATGTTTATTAATTTCTGAGAGAATGCAGAATTCTGACTTCTTGGCTGACCTATGACTATGTATGATGCAGCTTACAGTCAGGTCCATAAAAATTGGGACATCGATACAATTTTAACATTTTTGGCTCTATACACCACCACAATGGATTTGATATGAAACAAACTAAATTTAACAATCTTTACCACATACTGTCAGCTTTGAGGGTATTTACAGGAGAAAGCGGTGTAGGAATTACAACAGTTTGCATTTGTGCCTCCCACTTGTTAAGGGACCAAAAGTAATGGGTCAGAATATATTTAATCAAATCAAACTTTTTAATATTTGGTTGCAAATCATTTGCAGTCAATTACAGCTTCAAGTCTGGAACATCACCAGATGCTGGGGTTCATTGCTGGTCTCTACTGCAACTGAAAGGAAAGTGCCCCAAGAACAAGCAGGAACTGAAGACAGTTTTGTCTTCAAATGAAATGCATGCTCAATCGGATTCAGATTAGGTGATTGACTTTCAGGTGATTGATTGTTATGCCATTGCATAACATTCCACTTCTTTCCCTTCAAAAACTCTTTGGTTGCTTTTTCAGTATGCTTTGGGTCCTTGTCCATCTGTACTGTGAAGCGACACTGCGAGAAGTCACCTGCAGCTTGTGAGTCACTCTCACAAGTAACTTCATCTCTGCCTGAACCACAAAGAAATGTTGGTGATAAATCACTGAAAATCGTTTTTTACAGAAGACAAAAATCAAGGTGTCATAAATGTCATCAAAACAAGGAAGCAGAGAAGAAGAAAAGAAATGCGTAAAATTGCTGAACAGCGTGCAGGACCTAAGGATACTCTATATTTTGACATCTGAAAACAAAAAATAAGAATATGAAAGAGGCCACAGTTAACACCAGTTGTCTGTTTCAAATGAAGAAAGAAAGAAGTCGCCAAGAAGTGTAGAAAAACAAAAAGAAGCACTTCTTGGTTAGGAGGTACAAGACAGATGACCTTTTCCAGAAGAAGATGAAGCACTACATGGAAAGGAGGTACCACACTATCTATGCTACTATCCAGAGCAAAAAAGGACTACATGGCCAGGCGATATGCAAGTGATTCAGAGTTTAGATCACATCACATTCTCCTCTGCACTCTCCAGAAGAAACGGAAGTGTCTCACTGATGCTGGGTTCCACATACTTCACACGTTGAGATGTTGATTAACGATCAAACGAAAATACAGGCCATACATTTGTTTCAGCAAGGATACACCCAATTCTGATGCAACAAACCAGCCTGTCCCCAATAGCTTGATGCAAAAGGCCATATCTGCATTTCGGTGTCAAATTCTGCTTGGTTCATCTAACATCTGTACTGTCTGTCACAGGGCTCTTTTTCCAAATCAAGTCAAGATGTGCAACAGAACACAATGTGTCAAAAATATGTTTATATCTCTGCTAGATCTGTACAAGAAACTGAATTGGCACTGTCACAAACATGAACATATTTCCCAGTTAAGCAAGGGGCTGTAATAAGACAAGAATGGATCTGCCACACATGTGACAGTCATCTGAAGCGAGGATCCATGCCCTCTATTGCAGTGGCAAACAAACTTGAATTGCCTCCCATCCCTGCAGAACTGCTTGAATTGAATGTACTTGAAGGACAGCTTAAATCGCCGAAATTGTACCATTTGCAAAAATAGTTGCCCAAAGGACAGCAATGATCAGTGCGTGGTGCTATTATGTGTGTGCCCTCTAAGGTGGAGAACACATTCAACTGTCTGCCAAGGCCTAATAGTGAGTCCCAGCTACTTTAGGTGAAGCTGAAATGGCACATCATGTTCAGGAGGATACCAACACTTCCACACAGTGAATATGCACAGTGCTAGTGGCGTTAGAAAAACTGAAAGTGATGCATTCAGAATACAAGGGCATCTTGATAAATGCTGCCACATTTGAATTTTTCTGTGATGATCAGAGGGATGACACAGAGGAGAAACAGGAAGTCGATGTTTCTAGGCATAAGCTAGCTTGATGGGAAACTGTCGACCAACCATTCTCTTCAGATCTGTCAATGTAAACTAGGGCGTTGTCTTTAACTCGATGTTAGCACAGAAGAAAAGGATGAACTCTGGGCCTGGGCTCACTCTGGACACGTGCATGTAGCCACTTGACATTGGACAGGACTTACTATCGTACAGCGAGGAATCTTCAGCCTCGCACCTGCTCAAGGAAAAAGCCAGTTGGAGGTTGGAGGTTAAGGTTCCAAAACTGGAAGCCATGGTTTCCCTGTACAGTTTTTCCACTGGAAAGAACACAACTGATAAGGCATGAGAAGTTGCATTATCACCAAGCATGTACTTTAATGCTAGATTGTTCTGCGTGGATACCCATTTTGCCAAAAGACCAGAGTTATCTCTTCTTTGCAGTTTGTCACTGAGGCGCACATGGCTAGAAACACCATATCCAGTTGCGAAAAGGCAAACCTGTTACAAAAGGTGGATATAGAATCCCCAACAAGCTTCTTCAGGATGATCTTGAGGTCGAAAGACTGGTCCCAAGCCATAACGCCACAAGGTTTATGCAACCCTTGAGAGGCACTCCATCTTATTGGGAGAAAACGTTGAGAGATCTATAGGCCATGATCAGAGAGTTGGGGACACCTACTTTTTTTGCACATTCAGTGCAGCCGAAATGCAATGGCCACGGCTCTAACGGCAATCAAGGCTCAGCAAGGTGAAGAGGTTGACTTCATGAGTGGGCGACAAAATGTGAAATCCTTGAAGTAGCCCTGTCACTGTCATGCGGATGTTTGAGAAAGCGAGTTGATGCGTTAATGGCTCATCTGCTTTTATCACCTGCTCAACCCATTGGGGAAGTCAAGGATTATTTTTATCGAAGTCGAGTTTCAAGCCAGAAGAAGCCCACACATTCATCTGCTTGCCTGGGTAAAGGGGCCCGGAATTCGAAAATCAGTCTGACCAAGAGGTGTCTAGCACCGATCCAGAGCTTCATAAAATTGTCACGAAGTTCAACTTCACAGCAGGAATCACTTCAAATCTTGCAAAAAGGAAATGTGTTGCGCAGATATGGGATTCCTAAACTACCCATGTCACGCACCACAAATCACACCCATCCACGACCGGTCCAAGATCAAAATGAAGACCAACAAGAACAACAAAACAAGGAAGGCCAAAGAAGGCAAGACAGGATGCGGTTCAAAAAGCAACAAGCGAAGCCAGAACAAAACTCAAGCCATTGTGTGATTTGTTAAATGATCCTCAGGCCTCCTTTGATCAGCAAATCTGAGAAGCTGTCAATGTAATCTTTCTGATGAAGATTACTATAAATGCACGCTAAGGCACTATCCACTTCAAACGTGATTTTGCTGAAGCGTGATCCAAAGGAGGCTAGTGTGAATGGATACAACCCAGATTTGCTGAGGGCATGGAATGCCAACATGGACTTTCAGTTTGTTCTCGACTCTTTCAGCTGCATCATGTATATGCTTTCCTACATTTACAAGCCAGAACACGAAATGAGTGATTTCCTGAAGACCATCAAGAGTGTTCATAAAACAAATGTAAACAAAGAGGATGAAGTGAAGCACATCATGCAGGCCTACTCCAAACCCAGGCAAGTGTGCGCTCAGGAGTCTGGCACGAACATTTCAGCTTACCACTGAAAAAGGTGTTCACAGAACATTGCGTTTATACCCATGGATGAGGATGCCCTGAAGACGGGTTTGCCTCTTAGTGTCCTACACAACAAAAATCCTGATTCAGAGGATGTCTGGATGTCAGGTATGATAGATAAATACAGAGCAAGGCCTAAAAACTGGAGTTTGAGATGATGTGCCTTGCAGACTTTGTGTCAAAATACTGTGTTGTGTATGGTCGGCAAACTAAAAGGAAAGAATGTCCACCCACTCCTCAATAATATGGAATTTATTCAGAAGAGAACTGCTGATAAGACTGCAATTATAAGGTATGCTCGCTTTTTGAAGGAGAAGCAACCAGAAAAGTTATGGAACTTTGGTAAACTTTACGTGCCACATCGTGTCAACATGCAACTGAAACCTCAGCATTATCCGACATATCAGGAGTTTTACAAAAGTGCATGTGGAACTCCCGGCACATCCTGGTCTCCTGATGCCTGTCTGTGGCATAATTAAAGCACAAGAGACAAAGTTCGAAAAGCACAGCAAAAAATTGGATGAAGCATTTGAGCGGCAGTAGCAGGAAGGACCAGGTGAGAATGCTTGGGGTGCTTTTGCACCTGAAATCGATGCTAAACGCCTGGAGTGTAACACACTAACAAGTCGTACCACAGATAGAGGCACCTCCAATGTCTGCCAAATTTGTGAGGAAGATGTTTAGGAGTTTAAATAAGACGCAGGCAGCCATTTTTACACTGTTCAACAGTGGTGTCAGGAGTGTGTGTTTGGGTTCATAATCCAAAGCAGTTTTTTTAGTTTTTGTCAGGCAGTTCTGGATGTGGGAAATCCCATGTCATCAAATGCATACACTCAGAAGCAACCAAGATACTGCGACAACTCCCTCGACTCCAGGAAGAAGGGGATCTCTCAGTGCCAATGGGGCTGTTGTCTGCGTTTACTGGAACGGCAGCATTCAGCATCTCTGGTAAAATGTTGCATTCCCTTTTAAAACTGCCAAGGAGTCTGAAGCCGCCTTATCAAGAACTTGGGAATGCCCTAGATGAAGTGAGAGCAGGATTACGCACTGTGGAGATTCTTATCATCGATGAAGTCTCCGTGATTTCCAAGAAACTGTTTACTTGCGTAAACTGGAGATTTCAGCATATCAAAGGCAACAAGAAATCTTGCCTTGATCTCTCTCTTGCCTTGTAGTAGGGGATTTCTATCAACTCCCTCCACTAAGTAAAGCCAAACCGCTCTGTCCTTCCAGAAGTCCAGCACGTCCTCTTCATATACATCATTTTCAAATTGTCACCCTCACAGAGATCATGCGCCAGAAAGAAGACCTTGCTTTCACTCAGCTATTGAACAGACTACGGGTGAAGCAGGAGTCTGAAGCTCTCAGGGAAGATGATAGAGCTTTATTATTATGCCAGGCTGTGAAGAAGCCTGCCTGTGTGATGCTCTGCACATAGTTGCCACCAACAAAGAAATTCAAAAGCACAATACGGAGACCGTACGAGCCCTTTTCACTGACATCATAACTGATGCCAAAGACTACAGGAAAAAACCCAAAACAGGAAGGATGAAGAGAATAAACAAACCTGTCACTGGAATTGTCAGTGGATGTTTTGGCATGATTGCAAACATCACTGCCAAAACAAATCACCACAGTAAAAATGTTAGGACTTCACCTCGCACCTTTTTGCGATGTTTCTGATCAGCATTGGGATTGAGTTGAAGACAACGTCCTAGTTTACATTGACAGATCTGAAGAGAATGGTTGGTCGACAGTTTCCCATCAAGCTAGCTTATGCCTGCACAGCTCACAAAGTTCAAGGCATGACAATGCAATCTACATGCTTTGAAGATTTTTGAGCCGGGAATGGCCTATGTTGCCCTTAGCAGAAAAACCTCTCTGCATGGATTACACATTATGGATATCGACGAGAAGATATTTGTGGATCCAGAAATCACAGCCTCTTTGCAAAGCATGAGAAGAGCAAGAGTTGAAGACATCATGCCGCTTCTACAGCATGTAAGGAACATACACTTACCATCGTACATCACAACATGGAAGGACTGGCATCTCACATTGAGGATATCAGATGCCATCATGAGCTGCAACTGGCGGATGTTCTTTGTCTTACGGAAACGCATCTGACCGGATCAGATCTCCAATTGGAAGGATACAGCTTGTTTACACGGAACAGACACGTCTCCTACTCAACACATCAGGAAATCAGAAGGAAAAAATGGAGGTGGAGTCTCAATATATTGCAAGGAGCACATTCCAATGCAGTCCAGGCAATGTATACAACATTTGACTGATCTGGAGTTTTAACTAAAATAGATTCTCCAATAAAAGCAGCAATTGTAGTTGTGTATAGACCACAATACAATGTTGGAGATTTCTTTACCAACCTAAAGAGTATGCTGGATTATATGGATCTTGCACACAATGATCTCATCATCATCTGTGGAGGCTTCAATGAGGATCTTCTACAAGCTGGAAGAAAACCTATTTTGGAGTTGCTTGAAGCTTTAGGATACACGCAACCAATTACAACATTGACAACGGAAAAGCACACACTACTTGACCATATCTACATTTAAAATCCGGACCTCTGCCTTCAACAACAAAATCAATCATCTAACACAAAATCTCTGTAACACACCCGATTGGTGTATTTTGTATATTGCAGTGATTGCCATACGGAACCAGGGCCACTAAGCATGCATTAACAGTGCCAGTGGGGGTAGAACAGCCTTAGCCACCGGATTGGCGCGTATGATCGAGTTCTGGTGGGATGTGTGGTCATGGTGAGCACTCTTTCAGGAAAGCTGAGTCAGCCATCTTGATTTTGCCTTGATGCGGGGATATTTTGGACAGGCCCTGTGGATTTGCATTACGTTTTAATTTGTTTTACAGTTTTTCTCAATTGCTAAAACACTATAACCAGTCTTTTGAACTAAAATTTCAAAACTATAACGCCATTTTTGAAAAAGCACACCCATTTCCCTAAACTATAAACACTATTCCCTGCTTTGACACATGAGTTATATTTGGTGAACTGTTACTGCAAAACTCTACACACAAATCCCTACATTTCTCAGTGCTTACACCATGTGGTCATTTAGAAAGCACTAGCATTCAATAATGTTAACCAAGTGGAAACACTAGGAGTCAAAATTTATCACACACCAATCAGAACCTTCGATGGATAGATAAAGGGCCAAATTCAACTTATTCAGGTTTGAAACAATGGATCCAAAGAGACGTAAGGGGAAGAGGTCAGGGACACCAGAGTGGAGGAAGAGGAGGAAGAAGTAGAGGTAGAGGACGTGGTGTGGTGAAGGAGGAGGGGAGGAGGAGGAGGACGTGGTGGAGGAGGAGGAAGAAGAGGAGGAGGAGGAGGACAACGGCGACAACAAGGAAGAGGGGAAGAGCAAAGGGCAAGGAGACAAGCAGTCTCGGATGAAATTCGAGCCACTATAGTTGACCATGTTCTTGTCCATGGTATGACTATGAGGGAGGCTGGGCAACGAGTACAGCCAAATTTGAGTCGCTTCACTGTTGCCTCCATCATCAGAACCTTCAGGGAGGAAAACAGGTAGATGTTGTTGCAGTAAGACTGCTCTGTACAGTAACTTTTGAGTGCTGAACTCATGCTGTGACAACACATACACTGTTGTACTATGCTACTGTAATAAAGAAATGCATCAAATTGCCTTGCATAGAGTTTCTGTATGTTTCCATTTTTTTCCTGTAAAAAGGATGTGGGACAGTTACAGTAATAAGTGCTTCTATTTTTGCAGGACACAGAGACGACCACCTGGTGGAGGCAGGCTAAGGCTTTTGTCAGAGGAGCAAGAGAGGGAGCTTGTGAACATGGTAATTGCCAATAATGTAATCCGCCTG
Source organism: Puntigrus tetrazona (assembly GCF_018831695.1). Classification (NCBI taxonomy): domain Eukaryota; kingdom Metazoa; phylum Chordata; class Actinopteri; order Cypriniformes; family Cyprinidae; genus Puntigrus; species Puntigrus tetrazona. The sequence goes on from NW_025047681.1 coordinate 1,915,464, forward strand.
CGAGAGATTCAAAGGAGAGTGATTGAGGATGATCATCATTTTCGAGGGATAAATGCCATCAGCCTCTCCACAATTGATCGCATCCTCCGAAAGAACCAATTCCGGATGAAACAGGTGTACTGCGTCCCTTTGAACGAAACTCTGACAGAGTGAAAAACCAACGAGTGGAATATATTCAGGTATGAGTTTTGATTTTGTATGAAGTATTGTGTTCCATCACAGCATAGCAGTTTATGCTGCCATTTGTGCCCTCTTGAACTGTGGTTCAGGGTAGTGATTTACTCTACTGTGTTTTGTGTTTTGCAGAGAATGTTTGAGATTGAAGGACGGCCTGTTCCCCATGAAATTATCTTTGTGGAGGAGGCAGGTTTTAACCTGACCAAAAGGAGGAGAAGAGGAGGAACAGGGTGGTCATCGGGCTATTGTAAATGTCCCTGGTCAGCGTGGAGGAATGTCACTATATGCGCAGCCATCAGCCAATGAGGGTACTCCACCGCCATGCCATTCTAGGACCCTATAATACTATGCTCCTCCTTGCTTTCCTTGATGGTCTAAGAGAGCATATGTTCCAGCTGGACTACAGGGAACCAGCACAGCCAGAGCAGCCTCACTACGTTGTTGTTTGGGATAATGTCAGCTTCCATCATGCTGTTCTGGTTTGTGACTGGTTTACCAATAACCCAAGGTTTTCTAACATCTTTCTGCCTGCATACTCTCCTTTCTAAACCCGATAGAGGAGTTTTTTTCGGCATGGCGGTGGAAAGTGTATGACAGAGCCTTATGTCCGTGTTCACCTCCTCCAGGCCATGGAAGAAGCCTGCCTAGACATAACAGTAGATGCATGCCAGGGGTGGATCAGGCATGCAAGAGGATTTTACCCCGCTGCCTGGCTAGGGCCAATATAGCCTGTGACGTAGATGAGATTCTCTGGCCTGACCCAGACCAAAGACAGGATGCTGAGGTGGAATAATTTTTGTGTATGTGTTGTACTGTATAGTACATGAATAAAAATTTGCCAGTGTACATTAGTTGCGTCTTTTTGTTCATCATGTGAAAATGTTTTGAGGAGAAGAACCACAAGCAACATAACTTGCCAGTTTGGAAATATTGTTTTTAATTTATTGCACCAGTGTGTAAGACTATGTTGTAGTGTGAGTGTTTTTGAGGCCTTGTGTGTGACGTCTGAAGGCAAATTTTGATTTTTCAGCAAGAGTGAATGGTTTTGAGTGTAGAGCTTCATTTTGACCTGAAAATAGGATGTTTGGGAAATTGGGTGAGACGTTATGGATTTGTGTTTACTGTTTTGAGAATCTGAGGCATAGTTTCAAGAAATGTGTTTAAGCAATTGAGAAAAACTAATTTGTTTGCAATGCGAACTTTTATCACCCGCTTCAAATCACCACCACCTCCGTTTTTTTTCATTAGTCTTATTGCCCTCGTTTTCTTAAGCGCCGTCTTATCATCAGCCCTGATTTGGTATGATTTGGTGATTTTGGCCTGATCACTTTGTTGTACCTGGTTTTGGTTATAAAATGGAGCATATACTAGAAGAAGGAAATAGTGTTTATGAAGAATCAGGAAAATTGCTGAAGTTGAAGAGGTCACATAAGAGTGAAATCCTTAAAAAAAATGGCAGAAACAATCTGCGGTTTTAAACCATACCCACATGAAAAGGAATTGGCAATGGCTGCTAAAGCTTTGATTACAGCTCATCCATGTCTCAGACATGAAACAACAAACAACTCAGACAGTGATCACCCCCATCAAAACAAAGAAAGCTCGAAAAGCTGAGGTCAACTACATCATTAACCTACCGAAGGATCAAACTCCAGCCACTCTGGAAGCAATGAGAGAAGAAATCATCCTTGAAGTCGAAAAGACTGAGAGAAACCAATTAGTCATAGGCAAGCTCATGAACACATCCTATGCCCTACGTCGGCAAGAAATCGTTGGAGCTCTTGTTGCTCCACGAGTGAGAGATGTCGTGGGCAGATAATCAGCCCTACTTATTGAGTCACAGGTACAAAAAAATGCCCACTTTGAACATAATTGATTTTTCCAAGTAACTTTCTATTTTGACTTTGTTCTGACTCATCCCTAATGAAATTTCCCTTGGTTTTGCTACCTGCCAACTAAAAACCTCTTAAAATACATTCACATTTGTGTTCCTAATTCATCTTTGTACATTTCTGTGTAATTCTGTCCACGCACAGGTGTTTGCAGAGTTCCACCGAATCAACAACGTTAACCTGCGCACTCAATTCTACAAGGAGCTCAACAGACACACGCCTAAACTCATCACCTTGTTCAGAGACAAGGCCACCAAGACTGGCAAGATAGCGGAGGAGCTAGCCAAGCTCACGAGGATATATGACCTTCAGGTGAATTTTTAACTTTGCATGATTCAGAAACAGATTATTAACAGATTGTTTGCAGACAACTGTAAGAAGCCATAGTGTGAATTGCCTCAACTGTGCCCCGAGGTTAAGTGATTATGGCATGAAGAGATAAATGTCTTGACAAGATGTATTCTATCAGAAAGAGGTACCTTATGTAGGAGATTTAGAGTAAAAGAGCCATAGACCAGTTGTGATCAAAGAAGACAAGGAGTCAGGACTTCAATTAATAGAAGAAAATTTATTGGAGAATCATAGTTTGTAGTTTTGCCAGCAGAAATCTGCTTCAGCACTCTCAAAGAGTTCCACAGGCCGACCTGCTTTACATTCAGAATGCAGTAGTATTTATGCTAACAGAGAAATCTAACTGTGTCATTAGTAGCTGAAACATCTGCATGTGATTGGTTATAAATAAGACAATCTCCGTAGAAGGACAAAGTGTCCAGAACAGTTTTAGAATATACGTTGTAAAACATGTGGTTCTATAGATTATCAGATGTGACATGTCAATACGAAAAATACACAAAACATGTCATAGGTCATTTTTTCTGCATGCCCATCCATGGTTTTTCAGCCCATTCTTGACTTGACCTTGACACACACACACACACACACACACACACACACACACCTCAAGGCCACAATGTTTTGGTCTTACGCGGACTGAGCCAATGTTCCTACACATTTGATAAGATCTTTCGGCATTTACAAATGGAATCATTCTGCTAGGATTTAATACCAAACAATTATGCCATGAATGGTTTAATACTCATCTGTTCATTAATTATTAATTTCATAACACCACACAAAAAAAGGAGCAATTTTAGGAGCAAACTGGAGCGAGGCACCGTCCTTCACTTAAAAAGATACTTTATCAGCTTCAATTTGACACAGTCTAAATGACTACTGTTTTCATAAAATTTGATTTTCCTATTTTGTTTTTTTCCTTTGTGAGTTAAGTATTTACAATAGAAAGTTATTAATTTGAAAAATGTTTTACTGAAGAAATGGTGACCCAAAATACTGAATCTACCATCAGAATATGGAGCTTTACACTTAACACTAGATTTTTTTTATGTGTTTGCTCTGCATTTGTGTAATTACTATTGTAATGCATATTTTTCTGTCCATCTAGGAAGAACGTGATGTAAATATGAGAGACGGGCCTAGTCCTTCACGCACTTCCTGTGTACCTGCGTGAAGATGCCTCCAAGTTTTTCAGGACATGTAATGTAAGTGTACTGCGTCTCACTATCGATCCCTTTGCTTAGCTATTCAGTCAGCTTAAACATATGACATCACTCAAAGAACTCTAGGGGAACAAGGGGGCATTCCAGAAAGGTTATGTGAAAACTCAGAGTGAACCCTGAGATAAGGGAAGTTATCTATTCAGAGGGCTATTCCAGAATGTAGGTTCAAACAAACTCTGAGCATAACCCTAAATTTTGAGTTGACTTACCCTGTAAAGTAAAACTCTTTTCAGTTTGGGACCACCTGTCAGACATGGTGGAGGTGAGCACCATTTCATGTTCATCTACTCAGCAGGATGTTAGGACACAGATGTGTTAAACAGCATGTGCTGGTGGTAAAAGCTACTACAAGTTAAAACATCTACTGCATAAACTTTTACTTTGTTTAATATGTAAAATAAAAACCAAAGTTAGGAGCCAACATTAGAATGTCAAATTGTTAAGTGACAGTAATGTCTGGACATCATTAGCATGATTTGTTTCCTTGAGGGGCTGAAATCATTCTTGTATTATTTGTGTCTTACAGTCAGCAGATGGTCCAGACCTCACTGACACTCCGGTGGCTCTCCTGACTGTAAATCACGGATGACACTACTGATGCGCTCCTCTTCAGCCCTGAGAGCATCTGTATTGTCGTGGAGGATGAAATACTTGTGAGTGGTCCTACAAACCTGGCCGACTCATTTCTTCTGCTTTTGGATACATCTATGCACTAGACCTACAGTACCCAAAGAATCTCGAACTTACATTCACATTTATCCAAAAAGTTGTGGTGTGTCTTGAGGACAACAAACCACTAAAAAGGGCGTCTACTGACGCTGAAGAATGATTTGTTCAATTAGTGAATCATTCAGAATTGATTATTTGTTGAGTTTGGATTGTTTGTTTGAGTATTGAGGATTTTTTTGTTTTCCTCTTTTAAAAAGTGCAATCATTTGCTTCTTCTACCTCAGATTTAAGATGTGACACTGTTTGCCTCTTCTACCTCAGAGTTAATACACTGATTGTTAATATACATTTCACAGCATTGACATATTGCCTAGCCAAAGTTTTTGTACTGAATTACACATGTGGGAAACAACTGTTCAATTCATGCATGTTTATTCAGCGTACCTTGATGCACTACTACAGTTGAAGTACGGCAAAGTAGAAACCAGTACTTTTATTTGAATGTATTAAAAAAAAAAAAAAAAAAAAAAAGTTTGTTTTTCAAGGAACAAAAAGTGCCAAAACGTTTTTAAATGTTAAATGGCTCCACATTCTAATAGTTGTCATTACTGTTGAGGATGGGTTATTCTTAGAATCTTATTAAATTTTATCATGAATCCTTTGAGTTTATCAGAATTTTAAATAATGTGAGATGGAGATCCAAAATACTGAATCTACTCTCTGTAGCAATGACCACTATCAGAATATGGAACTATTTAACATTTAATGTACTTTATAACAGATTTTGTTTTAATGGAGTCATTTCCTTTTGTTTTAATTTTATGACAAGCACTTTGTTTTGACTGATCTCTTTTGGATCGTGCCTTTTAAAAAGCACATTGTGTTGAATAAAAAAGGTTGGTCAATTGTCACTGTGGTGTCATTTTCATGTTTTCTAACATTATTATCTGATTACGAGTAGAAGATTTAGAGTAAGTTTCCCACATTATATGAGTTGAAAATATTGAAAATTTTGAGTGTATTTTCAACATTATATGAGTTGAAAAATATTAAAAATTTTGAGTGAATTACGCCACAATTATAGGTTGAGGAATATCAATATTTATAAGATAACATTGAGATAATTTAAGGCAACTGTAAATATAATTATTATTTTATGTAAACTTAAAACATTTAAAAACATCACTAAAATATTTGTGTAATCTGTTACAAAATAATTTTTGAGTTCTGTGGACTTATTAGGTTTTACAGTGTAATAATGGTTCCTTGAGACCGTTCGGACGCTCTTGCTTACTGCTCCGCGCTTTGCTTCTTTTTATCTACTTTTATCTACTTTTTTTCTGATTTTACTAAGTTTTAACTTCAGCATATAGCACAGTGCTCAAACAACATTTGGCAAAAAACTTTTGGGACTGCAATAATAGCTACTACGAAGAAGTCGATTATCTGTCTCCCGCTGCCAGCAGCTTACATTCCGGAGACGGGAAAACACAGCTTCCTATCTTCAACAAACAAGAAAGAAAATGCCTCTTCTGGAATCTACCTAAGGCACAAACTGCCACAGACTTCTACAAAAGGATTGTGGTTCTTGAAACGAAGTTACTTGCTGGACTTCCAAAACAAGCAGATCACACAGCAGATCATCACGGACCCCCTCAGCCCACAGCCGGTGAGTCCTGTGAATCTAGTCAGTCAATCTCGACAGTATACAAATGTAGCGGATCAAGCTAAAGCTGATCAACGCACAAATCAGTGATAAAGACAGGGAGGCGAGACCCAAAGGCACTCAAGACATCAGACTGTGGCTATGAGAAGGCTTGAAAAAACTGGTATTTTACCACCCCTGTACAGCTCGAGAACAGATTTGAATCTTTAACGAATATGGGTGAGGAATCCGAAAGTGACTGAACAGGAGTCATATCAGCCAGTAGCTAACACCGCTACAAACAGGCGCTCAAGGTCGAGCAGACAGCGGCGTTCAGATCACAGCGCAGCCGAGCCCAGAACTCTGACAGTCGGAGACTCTATTATCAGAAACGTCAGGAGCAGAACAACTACATGCTGCTTTCCTCAAGCGACCATCTTTGATGTAAACAAGGGACTTCAAAATGTTCTAATGAAGCACAAGACTGCAAAACAAATCATCATCCATGTGGGGAAGAATGACATTTGTAAGGAGCAGTCAGAACTCCTGAAGAGGACTTTAGTGAACTTATCGAAACACTTCAAAGAGTTGAAGTCAGTCGTTCATCAGTGGACCACTCCCAGCAAGGCGAACAAACATGTTTTCACGGTTGCTTGGACTGAATACTTGGCTACAAAGAACCTGCAGTCAAAAAGGAGTCAACTTCATCGACAACTTCAATCTGTTCTGGGGACACAGACAACTGTTTAAACTGGATGGCCTTCACCCAAACAAACTTGGTGCGAGAGTGTTAAAGGACAACATCTATTTTTCACTCCGTCATCCATCAGCAGAGCGTGCCAGTCCACTCAACATGAATGGCACACACACACCTGGACAAAGTATGGATGACGACAGGACTTCATATCAGCCTCAGAGTCATCATCTGGTCGACACATCCCACAAGGACACTGAAAACACCACAGAGCCACAACAAGCACTGTTTGTGGACACTATCACGGTTGAGCCCTGCCCGCAGAGCCCATCACAGACACAATGTGACACACAACAACGGCTCCAGGACTCAGAGCCGAAGGACGACTCTCTGGTAATCAGCCAGGGAAGCCAGGACAGCATAATTCTGCCACCGGAAACACCAATGCTCTGTTTACCAGAGACATAATCCCTGTCTCCAGCATCGCCACTTCTCAGCTTCTCACAAAAAAAATGGAGGAATTGGTGTACGCTAAAACCAGACTCTCCCACTCTTTTGCTGCGAGCCCCCCAGTTATCAACTACAAAACGGCGGGCACCACCACCTCCAAGGCCGCTGGGCTGCATCCGAACTGTTTGCTCTATGTATTATCTTCTATTTTAAATCTTTGCTTTAAATTCAGTTTCTTAAATCAGTGTTTTTATTTATTTTCATTTCTTGTATTGTTTTATTTTAAATCTTGTGATTATTTTACTTCCTCTCATGTAAAGCACTTTGAATTACCATTGTGCATGAAATGTGCTATATAAATAAACTTGCCTTGCCTTAAAATTAAACGTGATAATTAAGAATTTATACCAAATATTATTGTTGTAAAAATTTAAACTTTTACAGAACAATTATCTTATTGCAACAGTAATATTTCTGTATTAATTTTTATAATTTTAATAGCTGTAATACATATTTTTGGTAATGTGATTTAACAAAAATACTATATTTACTGCTAGTCAATTAAAAACTATGGAATATGGCTGCTTGGCTGGGATCAGGATTGGTGGGTCGAGATTTGACAACAGGTGCTTTTTATACATTAAACATTTTTGGCAAATCCAACCTTTATTGAACCGTGCATCGTACAGTAAGATGGTAAAATTTACACAAGTAAATGAAAACTACACTGTAAAATTTTTTATAATTTTTCAAATTAGACATGGGTTTTACTATTGATCTAATTCAAGATCACAGTGTGTCTGCAAATCCAATAAGAAAACGTTTAACTTCTTAACCCGCTAAGATTAGTTACTTGACCTGGAAGAGTATTAGGTATCTTGGGAGATACCTTAATTTTAAGTCTATTACATTTTATTTTAAAAGAATATATTTATGCAAAAAGCTGAAAATAAGCAATCCATCCAAAAATTCGGCTCTTTTGATTCGCACTAGCAAAAAGCTAAATTTAGTGAACCCCTTAAAAAAAAAAAAATTCTCTTTTCTCTTTGAAAATTGCTTACATTTTTAAGAGAGTATATACATTTTTTATTTATATTTTCAAGCAAATCTAACAATGCAGCTGTTTTTTATGAGCGCACAAATAAATATCACAATCTCGCGATATTACTCCTTGAGATGAAAAGCGGTCTCGAGATATCGCTATAAAGATGCGTTTGGGTTTAAACCTTTGATCAGATATGCTGTGGGGTTGCTTAACATTCATTTTGGCAGGAAAACTGTATGTGTTATCTCAATTGATTTGTAAAGTAAATAGCATATGCCAACACAGGAAAATGCATCAACGTCTCTATGCATCGCGATTTCAAAATAGTCTGTGCGTTTATTTGGGTCTAAATATTAAATTTAAATAGATTTAAACGTCGTTGAATCGTGCTGTAAGATGAAACCATCAGGCCACTTGTTATAATACTTAATAAAATGAAATGTTATATTCAGAAAATAAAATCAGATTAAATATGGAAACCTGTAACATTGCTATGGTATGGTATTGCCACAGTCCCACAAAAAACTTCACTTGAAAAGTCACATTTTGCACTCTGTATGTTTGTGTGTTTTTGTTGTTTTTATTAGTTAATGGACATTTAGTTAAACAGATGAACCTCACTGAGAAAGAATGACAGGCCCATTGTAGCATTGGTAATCTTCTGCAGTGCACAAATGTCCTCCTTCATGGAGCTCAGAAGATCCAGATGGATCACCAGGACGTCTGGTCTGACTCTTGTTTAGAAGACAGCAGACAGAAGCGTGCTCCATCTCAAACGTACTTTTCCATGTTGGTGCTCTGGTTTCTTTTTTCCAAAGAAAATCTCTTGAATTTACATCATGCCAAGAGAACATGAAAAAAAGCCACAAGTGCATCAGCAAAAGCACTCGAAGCATCATATGCTGTCTCTTTACTTCTGGCGAAAGCTAAAAAGCCATTTAGCCTGGCTGAGGAATTAATTCCTGCAGCAGCTGTGCTCACTGAGACCATGCTGGATAAAACGGCAGCAGACAAAATAAAAACTGTTTTGCACAGAATTGACAAGATGGGGACTGATATTGTTGAACAACTGGTGGATAAACTCAGGGCTGGTGAATCATTTTCACTTCAATTGGATGAATCGGTTGACGTCAGTGTTGTTCGAACTGCAAAATGAGGTTTGTAGCTTTTTGTCTGAGAATGAGTCCTCTCTAGCCACCTTGTTTAAGGACAACGAATGGATTGCCAAACTAGCGTATCTTGCTTATATTTTTACAAAACTGAACGAGTTGAATCTCAGTCTGCAAGGCAGGGACACTACGATTTTGAAACTTTATGACAGAGTTGGTGGTTTTCTCAAGAAAGCATAGCCGTGGAAGAGACTGTGTGCAGAGGGTGATTTTAGCTGTTTCCGCGCAGTTTGGCGGCCGTCGTAAATGAGAATGTGTAGAGAGAAAACTTTTTGGATGGACACTTAGCTAACGTGATTTCTAGTTTTAAGTCATACTTCCCTGATGTAAGAGAGAAGTCTGAGCAACTGGATTGGGTTAGAAACCCATTTACACTTCCCCAAAGCAACCGTGTCACACTACCTGTTCACCTGAGGGAGGAGCTATTGGATTTATCCACAGGCCGTGGATTGCAGACTTCTTTTGGAAACTTCTCCCTGACAGAGTTTTGGGTGTGTGTAAGGGGAGAGCGCCCTGAGCTCGGGAAAACGGCTTTGGAACACCTACTCCCATTTGGTTCTACCTACCTCTGTGAAACATCATTTTCAGCAATGACTCAAATAAAAACAAAACAAAGAAACAGACTTTGCCATGAAAATAGTCTGATAACAGCTGTAGCTTCCCTGCCACCAAGAATGTCAAAAATCTTGAGAGAAGGACAGGCCCATGTATCCCATTGAAAAGATTATCGACAAACTGACACAAATGGACATACTATACTTGTAAAAGTATGAAAAATGAACTGGTAAAACACACTGTAACAAAGTTTCAACATGTTTGAAAAAAAGTTAAAAAGCATACAGAAATGTTTTAAAGCAATAAATCTGCTGTGAGGCTTCCGATAAATTAACTGTGTCAGTCTCATTTCACTGTACTTTAAAGCAAAATATTATTGTCTAGTTAGAAGGTACTTGGCTTGAAAAAAATCATAAAAGGGTACTTACGCTAAAAAGTTTGAGAACCACTGCCTAGGTAAACAGTTTCACACAAACAAGATGTCCATGATTACAGAGATAGATTTGTTTTTCCTTTACAACAGTTCAGTAAACAAGAATAATTACAAATCACAACCACAGCAACTTCATTGCTGCAAGTAGCAATTTAAACAGAGATGGAAGTGTATAGATGTTAAAAAATAATCCAAATGAAAAAATATTTTATACGGGTAAGGTTAGGTTTTCAACTTCAGGGTAAGTGAATCTTCCATAACTTACGGTGAGTAAATGGCTTCTCCTTGCATCGTCACTTGCACTGCTTGCCACATGTATAGCTTATCTTTCTATCAGCGATCAGGGATTCACGTGTGATAAAAGCAGGGAAATAGCTAGGCTGACAGAGATGGTTTTAGAATTAGAGACACACATCCAAACTTTAAATTGAGGACAGTAAGAAAGCGAGGGCTGTAGATACTGCTTTTGATGCGACTAGTTCAGTGAATCATGTACATTGTTTGGTTCGGCTTTACAGCCCATGCAGCAGGGCAATTGGGTGACTGAGGCGCGCTAGTCAAAGGTCAAAACACTGCTCTTCTGTTCAGAACATTTAACAGGTTCTCCCACACTGTGACACACCCACTGAGAAACCTGATCAAAGTGCTCTAGTAATTGGTGATTCTAATTGTACAGAACATGAACCACCGGGAGCCAGAGCGTCTGACATGTTGTTAAATTTAAAAGTTCTGGCTAATGCTAAGCGTAAATTCTGTAAGATTGTTATTCTATACAATATACATATTGTATGTAGATTTTCTTAAGGAATTTGCTGATTTTATTTCAGACTTACTAAAGATAGAGTGAAATATTATCGGTGATTTCAACATTCATGTTGACGACCCAAATAATACAGTAGGAGCTACTTTCACAAATTTATTATCATCTTTTGGGCTAAAGCAAAATGTAATCGGCCCAACTCACTGCTGTAAGATCACATACATTAGATTTAATTATTTCGCATGGCATCGATGTTTTAGACCTAGATATCTTACCTCTAAGTGATGATATCACTGATCATTTCCTTATATCTTATAAACTCTCTGTAAGTGAGATCAACCGAGCCGCACCTTGTTACCAACTGGGTAGAACCATTATCCCAACCACTGTAGATAAATTCACAAATAACCTACCAGATCTATCTGACCTGCTCCGCAAACCTGAGAAAGCAGATGATCTTGAGCAAATGACCAGCAGTATGTGCAGTATCTTCACTCGCACATTAGATACTGTCGCTCCCATCAAGTTAAAAAGATTAGAGAGAGAATAAAAGTGTACCATGGTACAATAGTCATACACAGGCTCTAAAAACAGCTACTCGTTCACTAGAACGTAAGTGGAGAAAGACTAAACTAGAGGTTTTTAGAATTGCCTACAAAGGACATTATGTGCATTTATAGACAGTCACTAAAAGCAGCCAGAGCCGAGCACCTCCGTAAACTCATTGAAAGCAACCAAAACAATCCTAGATTTCTATTTAGCAGTGGCTAGATTAACAAATGATCGGTCAGCAACAGAACGCTGCACACCCTCTCAGTTAAGTAGCAATGACTTCATACAATTCTTCACTAATAAAATAGATATCAGACTTAAAATAACAGAAAATCAACCCTTAACTTTGTCCTTTAGTCCAGCCTCACTCAGTACCCAGCAAATTCAGTTACAGTGTTTTGCAACCATAGGACAGGAAGAGTTAAATAAACTAATCACTAAGTCTAAATCTGCCACGTGTGTATTAGATCCTATTCCAACTAAATTTCTGAAAGATATATTACCAGCAGCTGGTGAACCTCTTCTAAATATTAACTCCTCCCTATCATTAGGTCACGTTCCCAACCCATTCAAATTAGCAATTATTAAGCCTGTGATCAAAAAACCACAACTTGATCCTAATGAACTAACTACAGACCGATATCAAATCTCCCATTTATATCAAAAATATTAGAAAAAGTTGTGCCAGCGCAGTTATGCTCCTTCTTAAAGATGAATGATGTCTATGAGGAGTTTCAGTAAGGTTTTAGACCGCACCATAGCACAGAAACCGCATTAGTTAAAATCACTAATGACCTGCTCTTAGCCTCTGATCGAGGCTGCGTCTCCTACTAGTTTTATTGGATCTCACTGCTGCATTTGACACTATAGATCATAATATTCTCCTGGAGCGTTTAAACACCGCTGGTGTACAGGGACAGGCTTTAAAGTGGTTTAAATCATACCTATCAGACCGTTATTTGTAGATATAAACTGAGACCGCTCTAGTATAATGCCTGTAAAGTGTGGTGTGCCTCAAGGATCAGTTTTAGGCCCCTTACTGTTCTTAATATACATGCTGCCCCTGGGGAACATTATTAGAAAGCACGGGGTTAATTTCCACTGTTATGCAGATGACACACAGCTATACATTTCATCTAAGCCTGATGAGTTATCAGAAATGTCTAAATTAACAGAGTGTGTTAAAGACAAAAGACTGCATGACTAGAAATTTTCCTTCTATTAAACTAATAAAACAGGTGTTTCTTATCGGCCCAAAAACATGTTTGCAGCAAATTTCTGAGATCAAACTACAATTAGATGGATGTGATATAAACGTTACTCCGACAGTTAAAGACTTGGGTGTGATATTGGACAGCAACCTGTCCTTCGAACACCATATCACTCATGTTACAAAATCTGCCTACTTTTATCTTAGAAATATTGCTAAACTCAGACACATGCTCTCTCTCTCAGATGCAGAAAAGCTAGTTCACGCGTTCATGACATCTAGACTGGATTACTGTAATGCGCTGCTCGCTGGTTGTCCAGCATCTTCAATAAACAAGCTTCAGTTAGTGCAGAACGCAGCCGCTCGAGTTCTTACCAGGACAAGGAAATATGATCATATAACCCCAGTTTTAGCCTCCCTGCACTGGCTGCCTGTTCATTTCAGAATTGATTATAAAGTACTGTTACTGACCTACAAGGCTCTAAATGGTTTAGCCCCATTTATCTGACCAGCCTTCTCTCTCGCTACAACCCGTCACGCTCTTTAAGATCTCAAAACTCAGGGCTCCTGGTAGTTCCTCGTATAGCAAAGTCTACTAAAGGTGGTCGAGCGTTTTCACATTTGGCACCCAAACTCTGGAATAACCTTCCTGCTAATGTTCGGGGATCAGACACACTCTCTCAGTTTAAGTCTAGGCTAAAGACATATCTTTTTAGCCAAGCATACTCATAAAGATTCACATAAACCTATGCTACAGTACATTGTGATTCCCAATAGTATGAATGGCCGCTACGCTAATTATCCTTTTGTCTCCACCTCGGGATGCACATCCCGAGGCATCTAGGTACCGAGCCTCTCCAGTAGACCCCGTGAGGAGATGACCTTCCTGCGATGACGTCAAGGAAAACTTAACCTTCCGTCTGAACTAATTCTATCTTGAACTTTCTTGTATTGTAATTCATCCTGTTTTGTAATGATTTGCTTTTGTGCAGCTGCTTTGGAACAATAGCCATTGAAAAAAGCGCTATACAAAAACTTGAATTGAATTGAATTATTCACGTCGGCGCTAATGATGTTCGACTTCGCCAGTCGGAGATCACTAAAAAAATAATATTAATGAGGTGCGTGAATTTGCAAGTACGATGTCGAATAATGTATGCTCCGGTCCCCTCCTGCTTACCGGGGGTGATGAGATTTACAGCAGACTGCTGGGTCTCAATGGCTGGATGTCTAAGTGGTGCCCGCAGAACAACATAGGCTTTATAGACAATTGGATGAGTTTCTGGGGCAGACCTGACCTGTTGAAAAGAGATGGTCTTCATCCCTCCTGGGGTGGTGCCGCTCTTCTATCTAGAAATATATGACATATAGTCTTATAGCTCCAACATGACCAACTAGTGCCCAGGTCAGGAAGCAGAAACCGACCGTCTGCTAGCTGCCTCACGTCACAGAAGGCAGTTAATTCTCAGCACATAGAGATCCTTTCACCTAGATATCACACTTTAGAGACTGTGTCTGTTCCCCGAATTAGAATACGCAGAGAACGTCCAAACCAAATTAAACAGCGATAATTTAATTGATGTTGGTATCAAAATCAACTGCGGGCGGCAGATCCTTTTCCTATCTAGCACCTAAACTCTGGAACAATCTCCCCAACTCTCTTTGGGAAGCGGACACACTGTCAGTTTGAATCTAATTTAGAGACACATCTTTTTAACTTAGCCTACACAACACACTAATACACTTACTCAAATCTGTTAAAGGATTTTTAGCCTGCATTAATCAGATCCGCTGGAATCGAGAACACTCCTCATAAAACACAATGTATTCGTGACATTGTAAAAAGAATGTCAGCTATACCAATATTAGTCCTGTTTCTTTCTTAATCTGTTTTCACAGTTTGTATCCAGACTGGATGGTGGATCAGCACCCAGGGATTATGTTCATCAGAGACCAGAACACCTAGATGTGCAGCGTGGACAGATCACCAGATCCTGATGAACACACACACACACACACACTAAAGTCATTTACACTACCTGACACAGCTGCTTTTACAATTGAACTGGAAGGAAAACTGGCCCAAACTGAGTCTGGTTACACATGATTACACAATTGTGCTGCATTTCTTAGAAATTCCCCGCTGGAAAAACCACACCTTAACAGCATGAAAATTGTCCAAAATGTGTATATTAAAAAAAAAAAAAAAAAAAAAAAAAAAAAAGGCTCTTAATTTTGGTTAACATTAACGTAATTCCAATATTGGATACAATATTGGATACAAGAAAAAATACAAGATGGCGCCGTTGAGTTCGGCTGCCGTCACGACCGCTCCTGCAAAACTTTTGTTTTTCTTTTAATTTTTAGTATTTTGGACAGTCTGCGCGGTTTTCTTTATATAAGATGGCTATTATTACATACGGCCGAGCCACTCTTATATCTATTGGTGTACAATGCACCCAACTTTCGCCCGTTTTTAAACCCGGACCCATGCTGGCGGCGAGATCCTGCGAAGACAAAAAGGCGCGACCGCACCGGCGTCCACGAGAAGCGAGCGCGGCGTCAGGAACAGGTTGAGGCACGCACACCGCGCCCCTACCTAGTGTCCTGTTAGCCAACGTCCAGTCTCTGGAAAACAAGCTCGATGACCTCAGGGCAAGGATCAAGTTCCAGAGAGACATTCGGGACTGCAACCTCCTCTGCTTCACGAGACATGGCTGAACCCAGCGGTACGGACCACGCCATACAACCGGCGAGTTTTTCTCCGTTTACGCATGGACAGAACAATGGAGTCGGGAAGACACGGGAGGTGGAGTGTGTCTGATGGTGAACAACCGCTGGTGCGACAGCGCGCGGCGTTGTTCTTCTCTCACGCTCCTGCACACCAAACCTGGAACTTCTGACCATCAAATGTCGCCCTTTCTATCTTCCACGGGAATTCAGCTCGGTCATAGTCAGCGCCGTTTATATTCCACCTCAGCGGACACGGACGCTGCAATATGGGATTTACACGACCACCTCACAACACACCAGTCACAACACCGGGGCGCCGCACTCATTGTGCTGGGGATTTTAACAGTGCAAACCTCAAGCGCGCACTGCCGAACTTTCACCAGCACATCACCTGCCCCACCAGGGGCGAAAGGACACTGGATCACTGTTACACACCCTTCAGAGACAGCTACAAGGCAAAATCATGCCCACCGTTTGGTAAATCGGACCATGCCGCCATCCTCCTCGTACCTGTTTACAAACAGAGGCTGAAACAGGAAGCCCGGTACAGAGGGAGGTGTCACGCTGGACTGACCATTCGGTGGCGCTCTGCAGGGCGCTTTGGATAGCGCAGACTGGGCCATGTTCAGGTGTAGCTCCGAGGGCGTCAGCGTGTTCACGGAAGCGGTGGTGGGATTCATCGGGGAAACTAGCGGATGACACGGTAGAAAACCGTCATCAGGGCGTTTCCCAACCAGAAGCCGTGGGTAGACAAAACTATCCGCGACTCTCTGAGATCCGCTCCGCAGCCTATAATACGGGGATTGTCAGCGGGATATGTCTGAATACAAGGCTGCGTCATCACGACGTCGCAGCAGAGCGGTAAAGGAGGCAAAGAGGCGCTACGGGGAGAAACTTGAGTCACAGTTTCAACACAGTGACTCTAGGAGCCTTTGGCAGGGACTGAGAAACATCACGGACTATAAAGCGCCAACCTCCAGAGTGGAAGCGCGGATGCTTCTCTGGCAGACAGGCTAAACACCTTTATGCTCGTTTGAGGCTGCAGCTAATCACGCTAATCACGCTTAGCGCCGCTAGCGCATGATGAAAAGCACGCATGCCGAGAGAGCCGGAGAGAAATCGCGTTCACCATTTGAGCCGCGACGTAAGGAGGGCATTCAGGAGAGTGAACACCAGGAAGGCAGCAGGACCTGGCGGCATCACAGGTCGGGTTCTGAGAGCCTGTGCTGACCAGCTAGCACCGGTGTTCACTGAGATATTTAATCTCTCCCTGAAACAGTCTGTAGTCCCCTCGTGTTTCAAAGAGTCCATCATTGTTCCTGTGCCGAAGAAACCTCAACCATCTTGCCTTAATGATTACCGCCCTGTAGCTCTGGCGTCTGTAGTGATGAAGTGCTTGAGAGACTCGTCAGAGACTTCATCACCGCATCACTACCGGACACACTCGACCCACTACAGTTTGCTTACCGCCAAAACCGGTCTACGGAGGATGCCATCACACACCTCCTCCACACAACCACAAGCCACCTGGATTTTAGGAAAGGGAACTATGTGAAAATGCTGTTCGTGGACTATAGTTCAGCGTTCAACACCATAGTTCCCTCCACGCTCACCTCGAAGTTGGAGGTCCTGGGACTCAGCCCATCCCTGCGTCACTGGATCACCAACTTCCTGACCGACAGACCACAAGCCGTACGGATGGGAAAACACACCTCATCCTCCCTCACTCTCAGCACTGGAGCCCCTCAGGGTTGTGTTCTGAGCCCCTGCTGTACTCGCTGTACACACATGACTGTGTGGCCACTACAAACTCCACCACCATCATTAAATTTGCTGACGACACTGTCGTGGTGGGCCTGATCTCCAACAACGATGAGATGGCCTACCTTCAGGAGATCAACAACCTGGAGAGATGGTGTCAGGAGAACAATCTTCTCCTGAACGTCAGCAAAACAAAGGAGTTAATAGTGGACTTCAGCACGAAGCAGGTGCGCTCTTACCATCCCATCAAGATCGGCGGGACCCCAGTGGAGAGAGTGGACAGTTTCGGTACCTGGGTGTTCACATCACGCAGGACCTGTCTTGGTCCTGTCACATCAACACCCTGGTGAAGAAGGCCCGGCAGCGTCTATACCATCTGAGGCGCTTAAGGGACTTCAGACTCCCATCTCAGGTGCTCAGGAACTTTTACACCTGCACCATCGAGAGTGTCCTGACGGGAAACATCACCTCCTGGTTTGGAAACAGCACCATGCAGGACAGGCGAGCTCTCCAGAAGGTGGTGCGGTCAGCTGAGCGCACCATCCGCACTGAGCTCCCTGTGCTGCAGCACATCTACAACAAGCGGTGCTGTACCAGGGCCAGGAAGATCGTGGAAGACCTCAGCCATCCCAACAATGGACTCTTTTCTCTGCTGCGTTCAGGAAAGCGCTTACCGTTCCCTGAAGGCAAACACAGAGAGAATGAGGAGGAGCTTCTTCCGCAGGCCATTCGGAGTCTGAACCAGAGAACACCCAGCACCTAAATACCGGAATTCCCATGTTCACCCCTCTTTCCCCAGATACTCGCCACTTACATTTGGACAATTGCACTACACTTTGCACTGGACATTGCACAGCCACTTTACACTTACACTTTACACTTTATATCTTATACTTTATATTTATATTCTATTTTATTTTATTTTTATATTCTACTTTGCACACTTCTTTTTATATATATTTCTTATATTTTATATTTATATTTTATATTTATATATACACATTTAAATTTGTTTCTATTTTGATGCTGGACGGTTGTAAAGAACATTTCACTGCATGTCATTACCATGTATGTATGTGTATGTGACAAATAAAATTTGAATTTGAATTTGATATTGCACAGATCAGTTTAGATGGCACTTCAAAATGTGTATATTATGCAAGTTATTTATAATGAACTATTATAATTATATAATGCAATAATAGTTTTATTGCAAAGACACAACCTTGAAGCATATATGTATTGATATTACAAGGCAAGTTAAGTATCAGTAATACATTTAAAAGCCCATTCTATAAAAATACTGTAAGATACACGTAATGCCATATTAAGACATTAGTCTAATCTAGTAGCTAGCTTAAACCAGACTCTAAAAAAAAAGGCATTCATAAAAAAAAAAAAAAACATAGAACATTTTGCCATTTAAAAATGTCTTTATACTTTTTTAAATTTGAGAGAGCTTTCCAGAAACCACAAAAATGAGACATGAGCTCAAAAAGGTAGTACATGTACAGTACTTCAGTCTCACAGAGCTCTATACATAATTTCATATCAATTTCTTTCAGAAAAATCCAGGGTTTTGAGAGTATGTGCTTTTTTAAAAAAAATGCATTTATAAATATATTGTTCCATGTTTCTAAACGGAGCATTTTTTAATTCAAAGTCTTCAACATTCAAGTTATTCCTGTTTACGCGCACAGCAGCAGAGTTGGCTGTGTTCATCCTCCATTTTGTTTTTCATTTCATTTTGACCTTGAAAAGTAGGAAATGAACTACTGAAGTAGGAGGCCTTAGAGAATCTGTTCCTTTTGTTCGTTCAATCAATTCTGAAAGTCTTTGTTCTTAAACGCTGTATCTGACCAATAAACTGAAGAAGCAAACATTGAAGCAAATCAGTTTGCGTGTGCACGTTTCTTGTTCTTTAGGCGTGTTTGCATGAGAAGAACCAGAAAAACTGAACAGCAATGTTTGTGGGAAAACGTTCTTACACTAAGACAGACGGTTCTTGTTTTAATGCATGTTAGAACTATGAAACTTGTTTGCGGTATTTGTATTGAAAGGATTTTTCGTAAGTTTCATAAAAAAATGGTTTACATGTTTAAACATTTGTTGTGACCTTGCATTTTCATGTTACATTATTCAGACGTGTATTGGAATTTAAAAAAAAAAACCCCAACAATTTCAGTTAACATTTTAATGACTGCTTTAAAAAGGGACATCATATGTTGGTGGGATTCTGCAATTTAAAATTAAACGACATCCTTTTAACCTCGTTAAAACCCGCTGTTCAATTTCGGTGAGTATCTCGTTAAAAGATTATCATGATATATTATCATATAAATGAGGCCCCAACAGGTGTATGCAAATTTGATCTTTGTGTGTGGGTACCCTTAAAAAAAACCACATCAGCACTCACTTAAGGGTCCCAGCTGACGTTCACACTTCATTAATCGAAGTATTGCAGGTTTTTGATTTCAGCATTAAAAAGGTACAAAACCTCAGTGAAAAGGCAGAATCGGGTGTTCCGTGCACGGTTTAATCCTCATGATTTATCCAGATCTAAACCTGACAAATGAGTCCGGAAATCTCGGTGGATGATACCGTTTTAGATTTGCAGTGCGTCCTGAGTTTCTGACGGCACAGCCATTTCAGTTTACTCCAATGACATTCAGTCAAGTCTTTTTACACTGTTATTCATGCTTGACTGAATGTGTACTCACTCATGACTTTCCAGTGAACTCAAAACTGAACGACACTTTCTTGTGCAAGATACCGGTAATGCGGTCACCGTCCTAAAAGAAATTTGAAACTACTGTTAGTAAAATCACCAGAACACATATAGCTGATAATAAACTGCGACATTTATTCCTTTCACTAACATTTATGTAAATGAAAGCAATATAAACCGTTTTAGTCAGTGATGTTCGACACACTCATAAAGGCAACTATCGCTGGGAGAATGTTTAACAGAATCTCTCTTTTGATGATCCGAATCGACTCAAATATCTTGGGTTTCTTGGGTGGCTCACCATCTCGTGCTTCACAAAAAACAACCTGTTCATAACATAAAATATTAATTATTCACATACTACCATTTTTAAGTGCTCCATTTTCTGTCCGCAAAGCATCCATTATACCTCATACATTGTCATGTCTCCGAACAGCAAGGTATGAAATAACGTTTAACTTCAGAAGAAATGAACACAATATTACACTTAAACTCACCAAAGCCGGGAGGGTTTCGCATACCATTAACATCCGCATGGAATTTTCACGGCACTCTCAATCAAGAACCATCTGTGTTAAAACCAATAATCTCCGCTCTTAATATGACCCGATATTAATTCAGTACAGGTTTTAAAACGCATGAAGTGTAAAATCGCTAGAATATAATCGAGGATTCTGAAGATATTTGCCTTATCGCTCCGTCTCTGCTCCCGCGATCAGCAAAGCACACTTCTCACGTTTTTTCCGGGTCGCGTCTAATGACGTCAACACGTAACCTGCGTCTACGCGCCTATATTTTTCCGCTTTTTAAATTTCCTTATTTGATTTATTTGCAAACTCTTTATTTCGCTCTACGAGACATTATATTTCTGTATTTTGAAATTATACTGATTATTTTTAGAAAACATTTTGTGCAACATTTTACTACATTTAAATGCATATAAATACACACACACACACACACACGGTTGAATTCTAACCTGGGTTACACTTGCATTGTCCAATCTATAAAGACTGTGTTCCCCAAATAGTAAGGTCAAAATATAAATGTAATGCTTAAGCTTTCTGTTTTTTTATACATATTTCTAAGATTTTTTAAGTTTAAGATCGTTTTGGATTTAGTGGTATAAACATTACTTGCATATGAAATGCAAGTAATGCTACTGATTTCATATCAAGTATAGACGAAATCCCAGCACAGCTATGGTGTTTATGTACCAAAACATCATGTATAAATGTAATCAAAAGATTTAAATATGCCCAATTGTATGAAAATATAAACAAGCTTGTCTAAGTCTCAGTGCAAATGTGGCAAATTAGCTCAAAACAAAAGATTTAAGTTTTATGGCTGATCACCGAGTTTGCCAGGGATTCACGAGCCGCATAACATCAACTCTTTGCTGGATATTAAAATCCAAAATCTAGTGAAAACACTTAAATTGCAGATCTTGTTACTGTGCTAATTAAGACATTAAGTTGTAAGCACAAAACACAATATACATTTCTTTTTAATACATGTGGCTTTATTGGCTAAACCTAAGACACATGAACTAACACAAACACGTGTTCACACATTGATTGCTTGATGATCCAAATCTTAAGCAATAAAAAAAAAAAAAAAAAAAAAAAAGTTTTTGTACCGTGACCCCAGAGAGAGCTGCTCACCTGAATCCAGACTGAAACTTCCACCATCATCCCAAAAGAAACCCAAATTTACTGGATTTAATGATTTCAGACCCATAGCTCTAACGTCTGTGGTCATGAAATCATTTGAAAAATTGGTCTTGGTTTATCTGAAGGACTTCACTGGATCCTTACTGGATCCCCTGCAGTTTGCCTACAGAGCATACAGGTCAGTGGATGATGCAGTCAATATGGGACTGCATTATGTTCTGCAACACCTAGACAGTTTAGCTTGGACCTGGACTTTAGCTTGGCCTTCAACACTATCATCCCAAACCTCCTCCACCCCAAATTAACCCAACTCTCGGTGCCCACCTCCGTCTGTCAGTGGATCAGCAGCTTCCTGACAGACAGACAGAAGTTAGTGAGGCTGGGAAAATTCTCATCCAGCACCCATACAACCAGCACTGGAGCCCCTCATAGTTGTGTCCTCTCCCCACTGCTCTTCTCCCTCTACACCAGTGGTTCCCAACCGGTGTGCCGCGGCACTAAGGGGTGCCGTGAGATATTTTGAGGGTGCCGCCAAAATTTCAACAATTTTTTTTATTAAGGCAGAATCAGTGTAAACAGTATTCTCATATCATCTAGGACTAGGTATAAGGTGTTGTTGCATGCAAACTCTCGAAATGAAACAAATAAAATAATAATAAAAAAGCTACGGAGATTTTAAATATATATTTCCTTATAAGGGTGCCGGGAACTTTTGAAAGGCTTTCCAAGCGTGCCTCAAACAAGAAAAGGTTGGGAACCACTGCTCTACACCAATGACTGCACCTCTAAAGAAGCCTCTGTCAAACTCCTGAAGTTTGCGGACGACACCACAGTCATCAGCCTCATACAGGACGGTGATGAGTCTGCTTACAGACTGGAGGTTAAAGAGCTGGCTGAACTTGGAGCTCAACACTCAAAACAGTGGAGATGATAGTGTACTTCAGGAGGAATCACCCTGCACTCCCTCCACTCACCATCATGGACAGCTCTGTGGTAACAGTGGAGTCTTTCAGGTTTCTGGGCACCATCATCTCCCAGGACCTGAAGTGGGACACTCACGTTGACTCCATTGTGAAAAAGGCCCAGCACAGGAACTGCTAAAACAGTTCTACTCCATTGAATACATCCTCTGCACTTCTGTAACTCTTTGGTTCAGCTCAGCTACCAAGACTACAGAGGGTAGTCAGGACTGCTGAGAGAATCATTGGTACAACCCTCCCTAACTATTAACACTAACTATTCAAGGCTCAAAAACGTTCCTTTCTTTGAGATGGATTCTCTACAGATTCAAGTCTTTGAGTCCAACCTTCTGGTAGTTACCTTCAAATAACTTGAATAACTTTCACTTGAAAATGTAGGAAAGTCCACAGCGAGATGACCGAGGAAAACCTCTAGCTCACACCTAAAGCTATTCTTCCTTGAAAATAACCTTTTGCTAGAATTGATAATTATTGTCTGCTCAGTGGACGAACAGATCAAATGATTGTAACCTTAATTTTGCTAAAGTTAATTCTAAAATCTAAATATTTATTATAGCTTTAGCTATTGTTAATTAACATCTTTTAAAATGTCCCGCTGTTCTCACAAATTCTCGATCTCATAGGGTGTAACAGCCAGGGAGCAAGAAGACATACAGAGACGTATATTTCCTTACTTCAAAGTTTATTCCAGAATACAATGATTTAGAGGGGAGTTTTACCCCTTTAGCCAAAAAAACAAAAGATGACATCTTTTGGCATGTATACAACAAGTACTTTTATAAGAAAGGAAATTATGAACACATGGAATACTTTTGGACACAGAAAAACACTTCTTGTCAAGTAATCAAAAGTGTAGAGCAAACTCATTCACCCCACGAGTAGCACACACACACACACACGCACGTAGTTTTTTTTATGTAGACACACACTTATGAGCTTGTGTAGATTTTCTTGAGGAATTTAATGATTTTATTTCAGACTTAAAGATAGAGCACTTATTATCGGTGATTTCAACATTCATGTAGACGACCCAAATAATACAGTAGGAGCTACTTTCACAAATTTATTATCTTTTGGGCTAAAGCAAAATGTAACTGGCCCACCTCACTGCTGTAAGCATACATTAGATTTAATTATTTCGCATGGCATCGATGTTTTAGACCTAGATATCTTACCTCTAAGTGATGATATCACTGATCATTTCCTAATATCTTATAAACTCTCTGTAAGTGAGATTAACCGAGCAGCACCTCGTTACCAACTGGGTAGAACCATTATCCCAACCACTGTAGATAAATTCACAAATAACCTACCAGATCTATCTGACCTGCTCCGCAAACCTGAGAATGCAGATGATCTTGAGCAAATGACCAGCAGTATGTGCATTATCTTCACTCGCAAATTAGATACTGTCGCTCCCATCAAGTTAAAAAGATTAGAGAGAATAAAAAAAGTGTACCATGGTACAATAGTCATACACACGCTCTAAAAACAGCTACTCGTTCACTAGAACGTAAGTGGAGAAAGACTAAGCTAGAGGTTTTTAGAATTGCCTACAAGGACATTATGTGCATTTATAGACAGTCACTAAAAGCAGCCAGAGCCGAGCACCTCCGTAAACTCATTGAAAGCAACCAAAACAATCCTAGATTTCTATTTAGCACAGTGGCTAGATTAACAAATGATCGGTCAGCAACAGAACGCTGCACACCCCTCTCAGTTAAGTAGCAATGACTTCATACAATTCTTCACTAATAAAATAGATAATATCAGACTTAAAATAACAGAAAATCGACCCTTAACTTTGTCCTATAATCCAGCCTTACTCAGTACCCAGCAAATTCAGTCACAGTGTTTTTGCAACCATAGGACAGGAAGAGTTAAACTAATCAATAAGTCTAAATCTGCCACGTGTGTATTAGATCCTATTCCAACTAAATTTCTGAAAGATATATTACCAGCTGCTGGTGAACCTCTTCTAAATATTATTAACTCCTCCCTATCATTAGGTCACGTTCCTAATCCATTCAAATTAGCAATTATTAAGCCTCTGATCAAAAAACCACAACTTGATCCTAATGAACTAACTACAGACCGATATCAAATCTCCCATTTATATCAAAAATATTAGAAAAAGTTGTGTCAGCGACAACAGGCTTTAAAGTGGTTTAAATCATACCTATCAGACCGTTATCAATTTGCTGATATAAACTGAGACCGCTCTAGTATAACGCCTGTAAAGTGTGGTGTGCCTCAAGGATCAGTTTTAGGCCCCTTACTGTTCTCTATATACATGCTGCCCCTGGGGAACATTATTAGAAAGCACAGGGTTA